>NC_082658.1:4200000-4500000 GCF_028023285.1 Balaenoptera ricei | reverse complement strand
CCTGAGCTCTTCATCCTGCTTTCCGAAGTCCTAAATGATCTGGCTCAGCTTACCCGGCTCACTGTTTCTTATACCATTCTCCCTCTCTCCTCCTTGAGCTCTTGTATTACCATTCTGTTGTTGTTGCTTAAACAGACAGGCTCATTTCTGTCTTAGATTTGTGGTAAAAGCTCTCTGTTTTGCCCCCGTGCTTTCCATCAGAGGGTGCCTGCTTCCCACTCATTCAGGTCACAGTTTAAATGTCACATCTGGGGGCTTCCCTGGTGGCGCAGCGGTTGAGAATCTGCCTGCCAATGCAGGGGACACGGGTTCGAGCCCTGGTCTGGGAAGATCCCACTTGCCGCAGAGCAACTAGGCCCGTGAGCCACAATTACTGAGCCTGCGCGTCTGGAGCTTGTCCTCCGCAACAAGAGAGGCCACGACAGTGAGAGGCCCGCGCACCGCGATGAAGAGTGGCCCCCGCTTGCCGCAACTAGAGAAAGCCCTTGCACAGAAACGAAGACCCAACACAGCCAAAAATAAATATAAATAAATAAAAATTTAAAAAAAAAAAAATAAATAAATGTCACATCTGCAGAGTGCTCCGCCCCTCTGCATTTTCACCGATTTGGTTTCTTCAAGACATTTTAAAATCACGTGGGTTTTTTTCTTGTTTGTTATTTTTGTAATTTTCTCTATCTTCCCTGAAGTGGAATGTAAACTCCACAAAAACAGAGACCTTGTCTCTGTTGTTTGCTGCTTTATTCCCAGCATCTAGAACTGTTCTGTCCAATACAGTAGCTATTAGCCCCAAATGGCTATTGAGCTCTTGAAATGTGGCTAGTCCAAACTGAGATGTAAACATAGAATACACAACAGGTTTTAGAGACTTAATATACATAAAATAATGTAAAATATCATATTAATATTTTTAGATTATGTTGAAATTATAAAATTTTATATATACTAGGCTAACTAAAATATATTGTTGAAATTAATTTCACCTGTTTCTTTTCTTTTTTGAAACTATTTTGAATGAGGCTATTAAAATTTTTTAAATATGTATGTGGCTCACATTTGTGGCAGGCATTTGTTTCTGTTTAGTTTTTTTGTAATTTTTCTATTTTAGCGTATTAACCCTGGTTTTTTTCAAGGCAAACCTCTCTTGAAATTATCTCTTTTCTAATTGTTATGAACCTTTCATGTGTCATATAACCTAAAAACAAAGCTGTTTGGACCTTTGTATTTTAACAAGAACAACTAAGCACTGAGTGAAGATGAAACTCTAGTAAGAGTAAAGTGTTTGAAACTTTGTGATATTGATTTTGGATGGCCAGAGGTCTCTTGATCTTTTATTTTGTTGAATCTTCGGCCTTTGTTTTCTAGACAACGTATTAGTAGGCCAAGACTCTTAAAATATTTCTTGTCTGAGAGGTGTTAAAGTCTAAGAAGACTTTAACTTTTTTAAAAAACAATGATAATAATAAATGATAATGGTGGGAGAGCTCACATAAGATATAATAGAACAATTCTTTTATTCCTCATGAGACTATTCCCTTGAAACTATGAACCTGCTTTTGAATTTTCTTTAGCTAAAAATTTGTTGATTCGGGTGTGATAAACTGTTGTGAAATCACTTATTAAACCAAGCAACTTTCAATTCTGGAAACATGATTCATTGATTAGACATATACAGAAACAGTTAACACTAGCAAACATCAAACATCCACATGACTGGACAGGTATGTGCATGAAAATTAAGGAGTATTTTATTAGAAAGCAGCTTAAACTTAGCAGTTTAGGGAAAGGCAGTGGAACATATGAGCTGTGATTTTATTTTTTTAAAGATTTTTCAGGTAATGGAAAATAATGGCAAATCACACCCATCAAGTTCCAGTAACTCAAAACATTTATTCTCAGTCTACAAGGGACTAAAACAAGATCTTTTATTCTTGGAATGACATTTAGCTGCTCTGGTCTTGTAAGAACAGCTAAACTTTTCCTTATTATTTTCCTTCTATTGAGAAAGTGGTATCTGGGTTTAGACTAATTTGGTTTTGAATGGCTATTTGGACATATGCTGCATGGCAGTAATATGACTTTTTCTACCTGGGGAAAGAATGAAGTTAAAAAGAATCTTAGTCAGAAATCATAAAATTCATTTACTGGTTCATAGATAATTATCACAAGGGCTGCTAAGTATTTAAAAGTTATAAATATTGTCCAAAGTGTTTATTTATGGGAAATTTATGTAAGTAAAGATGGGGCTTAGGGATTGAGTAAGAAAATATTTTCTCACTATTTTAAGATCCTAGTTTGTCCCACAAAATGAAATTAGGAAGATTGTAAAAATAACATCTATTAAAAAACATTGTAGAATTTTAATCTTTAGAAGGGGGCTCAGATTTTAAGGCGAGAGTTGGACCAGTTCTAATTTCAATTGGGAAAATACAACCCAATTAGAAAAAGTCTCAAAGCACGGTGTGAAATAATTGGAACTTTGAAATAACAAATCAAGTCAGGGAGGCTGTGCAAAGAGTTAGTCTTTAGCAAGACCACAAATTATCAGGGTATCAAAATATCTGCTCAGGGCCCCAAAACTCTATTTAAGATGAAAATAACTTGAAGGCAAAGCCTGTAGAGCAAGAAAAAAGTTTGAAACTTGAAAAGTAATTGCTTTAAATTCATGTGTTAGAAGGCTGGCTGACCACACATTTACCAGCCAACAGTTCTACTTTTCTAATGAGAAGGAAAGCCTTCTCTTCGTGAGATTACCTCTGTTAGCTGTATACAATCAAACATGGCCATGCATTGCTACTTTTACGTTCAATAGATAGATTTTAGTGTTTCTAAGTGAAGATATGGGACCTTAAGACCTTAAGACCAACCTCTTAGTTTTAAGGTTCTGGGAAATTTTAGAATTCACAGAGATTATTGAAAGAAAATTTTTTGTTACTGCTTTGAATTTATCATGAACAACTGCTCTCATTTCTTTAGTGTATGATGTCTTACCATACATGTAGGGGACCTTCTGCATGTCTATCTGCTTAGAAATCAATAAGCCCTTGTTTATAGATTGTCCTCCATAAAATTTCTGAAGGATCGGCACAGAGGGAAGACTTTAGTGAAAGACTTTTCTTCTCAACAACCCAGCACACTCTATCTGTGGAAATGTGTTTGGCAGCAATTAACAGCATACCCTACCAAGAGCGGCTTTGTTCTTCTCACATAACAAGAAGATGGGGCTGATCCATTGGTTCAATGAAAACTGCCAAACTCCTACATGATGTCTCTCTGCTCTACTATATTAAACATCCTTCATTTTGCCTCTTGGTCGTAACATGGCTCTGAGATATAGGTGAAGAGAAAGAGGGCAAGTTGGTCAACCCCGTTTATTAGTTCATCACAAGCTTTCTCATAAGTGCCCTTATGTGTCATTGACTACACTGGGCCACATGGCCACCCCAGCTAAAAGGGAGGTAGTAAATAGAAACAAGACTAAAGAACTGGCTTAGACCAAAATGCCTGGCTTTGGATACTTGCCGTTCAGACTAAAATCAGGATGTGTTAGCGAGCAAGAAATAAAAGAGACATCGAACACTGGGTAGTTCCACACATATCACCTGATACAAGTTTTAAGGCACTGTAAAGTATTCCTGAAAACGGGGTGTGGTATGTGATATTAAATTTACTCTCTTTCAAAGTACCTTTTGTAATTTCATTACAAATTGATGTTTCAAATATAATGGGTAAATGACATCTGGACTAAGTCATTGAAGAATTGATCTGGATAAAGAAGAACATCTTCACCGTAGGATTTACAGCTCTCTGGTCTTCTATTGTATATAATCCCTTTAATAATCAGACATTTGGTAAAATCTGCCTGGCTATTTGAAGGATGACCTTTCACACATAATCCCCTGAAGTCTTTTAAAGAGAAATTCATTGAGAAAGAACCTGTCGTATCATCCCATCTCTCACGATCTGCATGCCAGAGATGTTCTTTCAATCTTCCTGGCAATGCTTATCACATTCTCCCCTGTGTTACAAGTATCTCCTGCTCCCGCAAGGAAAATTCTCTGCTACTGTCTCATCTGTATAAACCCTGCCAGGAAGAATGGTGATGGGACAGGAACTTGTCTTCTTCATTTATGAGTCCTTCACAGCCCTTAGAAGAATAAATTGCACATAAAAATACTCAAGAATTTTATTAAACGAATGAATAAATTTCTGGTAGAATTTGTCAACAAAGAACGTTTTGATCAAATAATTCAGTATGTCTGGGTAAAGACTGAAACACAACTCATTTTGTAAAATATGCTGTATATAATAAAAATGTTTATTAGCTCTCATTATAGACACCCTGATAGTCAAATGTGTTTTTTTTTAACTGCAATGAAAAGGAAGAATAACTTCCTAACAAAATTTGTTTTACCACTTCAGCTGTTTTCTATATTTGAGATTCCAAAATAGGTACCAGGAAGCAGAAGAAAGAAAAACCACTTGGCCTGTACTCAAATGTCAAGTTGTCTCAAATGCAAATGAGTAAGGACACAGACCTTGCCCCTCTCATTCCATCATGCAACCTAATATGAATCCCCAGACCCAGAGCAGAGCAGAAAAGTTGCCAGCCTTAACAGAAATGGTACTGTGGGTTGGTCAGTATGAAAAAGAAAATAAATAAAATTTTGTTTGCTGGTTACCATTCTGTACTCTGAAGTACTTTGTGTAATGAAAAGAAAACTGAAAAAACTGGAGAAAAAGGTTTACTCAATAAATGGTATCAGGAATACTGGGTAGCCATTGGTGAGGGGTGGAGTGAGGGTGGTGGCAATAAAGGGATCAGACCAGGCACCTTACCACCAAATATATCCAGAGAGATCAAAATCTGAATATAAATACATATATATCAGCATAGAAAATAACATAGGAGCACTATATCAATTATCTGAGAGTGGAAATATCATATAAATTCTGTAAAATTTTAAAAAGCATAAAAAAGCCAACCATTTGGTTACATAAAAATTTTAACAAATTCTTAGAAAAATACCATAAAAAAAGCGAAAAGTCAAGTAATAAATTGGGAAATATGTATTTGTAAAACATGTCAGAGACAAAGGTTTAATTTCCCTAATAATATTCATTAAAAAAAGAGGTATTTGGATTTTCCTTTATTGCATTATATGTTCATATCCTTTGTCCATTTTTAAAAAATTTATTTATTCATTTATTTAATTTTTGGCTGCATTGGGTCTTCACTGCTGCACGAAGGTTTTCTCTAGTTGCGGCGAGCGGGGGCTACTCTTTGTTGCGTTGCGCGGGCTTCTCATTGCAGTGGCTTTTCTTGTTGCGGAGCACGGGCTATAGGCGTGCAGGCTTCAGTAGTTGTGGCTCGCAGGCTCTAGAGCACAGGCTCAGTAGTTGTGGCTCTCGCGGGCTTTGTTGCTCCACGGCATGTGAGATCTTCGCAGACTAGGGCTCAAACCCGTATCCCCTGCATTGGCAGGCGGATTCTGAACCACTGCGCCACCAGGGAAGCCCCCCCTTTGTCCATTTTACTAGTTTTTTAAAAGTAAGTATTTATTTGACAGCTATGCCTGGACATATGAACACTGGTATATAATTTACGATAACAAAATATTGGAAATAATTGAAATATGTATAAATAGGAGATTAGCTAAAGAAATTATGAGATTCATATAGCAAAATACCATTTGGAAAAGAATTAGGCAGACCATTTTTTATTGATATAAATTGATATCTGTGAGATATTAAATGAGAAAAAACAAGTTGCAGAAATATGTGTGTATCTGGTATTTCCAGTGTGCTACATTTGTGTAAAAAATACTTTTTCATATTTGCTTCTAAATGCATATATCTCTGGAAAAAAAAAAAACAGAAAAGAGTAGTAACAATTTTGTTCTCCGTTAAGTGAACTAGCTGTGTGGCGGCAGTTAAATGAGACTGTACCCATAATCAAACACCTTAATAATTTTGCAACTAAACAGATGAATAGTCACAATAAGTGAAAAAGATACGACTACAGGCATAACTTGTTTTATTGTACTTCACTTTATTGTGCTTTGCAGATAGTGCATTTTTTTTAATGAATTGTGGCCACCCTGCCTCGTGGGAGTCTATCAGTGTCATTTCTCCAACAGTATTTGCCCACTTCCTGTCTCTGTGTTATAGTTTGGTAGTTTTCACAATGTTTCAAACTTTCTCATTATATTTGTTTTGGTGATCTGTGATCAGTGGTCTTTAATGTTACTATTGTAATTGTTTTGGGGTGCCATGAACCACTCGCATATAAGACGGCAAACTTAATTGATAAATATTATGAGTGTTCTGACTGCTCCACTGACCTGCTGCCCACCCGCCTCTCTCCCTCTCCTCAGACCTCCCTATTCCCTGAGACACAATAATATTGAAATTGGCCGATTAATAGCCCTACAGTGGTGGTGGTGGTGGTGGTTAATTAAATTATTAAGCAAAAGCTTAGCTAGGCATTCCTCTGTAGCGTTCAGTGTAGTAGTATGTTGAAAGAAAGGATTGTTAAGAATGGATTATGTGAAACTGGAGGATTTTATCTTGAAAACAGGCAACTCAAACCTAGAGATGATGCTCTGCCCACCCCCTCAGAACTGACAGTGTGTGCAAGAGGCATCCCCCATTTGAAACAGAAGGTTTTAAATTTTACAAAGATAATAGGGTGCCTTTCCTGAATATTACATCACACACTCACCGGGTTCTGAGACCATACCCTATAATCAAACACCTCAATAATTCTGTAGGTAGTTAACATATGAATATTCACATGAAGTAAAATACATAAGACTATAAATAACTTTATATCTGTTTAGGCCACGTTTTGCCAACAAAGTTTGTTATAAACTTACAAAATAACTTTGGTATTTCAGAATAAAATTAGATTTTGGAATTAAATTGGATTTTTACAATAATACACAAGAGAATGTAGGGGCGGCTACTAAATTCATAGTAATTTAGTTTTAATTGAATAGCAGAATATTAAACATAAAAAGCATATTCAGTGGGCAAGATATGATTGAGTCATCAAGGATGGACTCTAGCGAAAGTGAGTCTTGCTTAAAACTTTTTTCTCCAAATAATGTAACTATTTATTATAGTACCTATATGTTCCCCACCATAATGGATCATAACATAGCTCTGTGATTAGAAGAATGCAGTATGACCCTCCCAGTTGCTTGTTAGACAAGGTGGCTTATCCAATAATAAATCCAACCAATGGGTGATTTCAAAGCGGGGGGGGGGGGTCAGATCTTTATGTAACTTGGAATAGAGATTTCAGAAGGAACATGGCTTAACTAAAAGCCTGATTCTCGTTACCAGTGAAAGGACACAATTTAAAAGGGAGAAATACAAAGAAGTGATAAAGAAAAAAAAGGGAGAAATCAAAGAAGGAAATTGATTCTTTCATTCAACAAATATGTATTGAGTGTCTGTTCCATGCCAGGCCCTGATCTGTGTTCTGGGTTTACACATTACCCACAGGGACCTTGCCTTAATAAGTCTTATAAAAAAATAAAGACAGTAATTTCAGATACTCTAAGTGCTATGATAATAAGGTGCAGTAAGGTGACTGGGAGTTATGGCGGGGATGGATGACTACCTAGGTAGGATGACAAAGGAAGAAAGACTCTCTGACAAAGGGCTGTTTGAACTCAGACTTGATTTATTGAGGGAACCAGTCATGTGAAGATCTAGGAAGAATGTTCCAGGCTGAATGCACAGAAAGTTCAGAAGACCTAAGTCTGAACAGACACATTGGCATGTTTGAGAAAGAGCCAGAAAACAGTCTTGCCTGATGCAGAGTAAGGCAGGAGAGGGGTGAAAATAAATGAGATTGGCCATGTGTGGTCTTAGTGACCAGTGTAGGTAGGGCATTTAGATTTTATCCTGTGTAGTATGGAAGCTTTTGGACCCCATCTGATTCACGTTCTTAAGGTACAATTTGGGCTTTTTGTGGAGAAAAGACTCTTGGTAAGCGTGAGAACAGGAGTTAAGATGGAAGCTTTTGCTTGTGGTGCAGGTAAGAGAGAATCTTGAGAATTCAAGTCCTGTATTTGGTGAACTGAGTTAGGGCTGTATTTTGAACTTAAGGAAACACGATGGATGATGGATTTGACGTGAGTTAGAGAGTAAGAAAAGAATGGAGGTTAACATGCAGATCTTTGACTTGATCAAATTGGGTGGATGGTGCTGTGTGCTATTGATGGGAATGATGGAGGAAAAGGCATATTTGGAGGGAAAAATCATAATTTTGGGTCAAGTAAAGTAAGAAGCTTACTGGATGCATATTGTACATCCAGGTATTGATGTTGATTGCACAGAGGACGTACAGCTCAGTCCTGGGAACAGGAATGTGGAAGTCATAGTACGTAGATGGTATTTAAGCCAGAGGACAGTATAACATCACCTAGTGAAAGAAGGTATAGAGAAAATTAAAAAACTGAGGACAACATTTAGGTTGAGGAAGGAGGAAGAGAAGTAAGTAAAGACAACTGTGGATGAAAGAGAAAACCAGGCGTGCTAGACATTAGAGAGACCATTCAGCTGTACCAAGTCCTTCTGAGAGATCGAGTAAGATGAAGACAGAGCTTTGGCCACTGGATCTGGCAACATGAAACTTATTCTTGACCACAGTAAGAGTTCTTTTAGTGGAGTGATGTTGATATAAGTTTGATTGCAGTTGTTTGAGGGAAGAATAAAAGGCGAAGAGGTGGAAATAGCACATACATACAGCAACTTAATGAGTTTTCTTCTGAAAAGGAGCAGGGAAATAGAGCTGTGGCTTGAAAAATGCACCAAATATTGTGAAGTCCTAAGTCCACTGTGAAAATGCCTTGCAACTTATAGAGTAATTAGAAAAAATTATATTTTTTCTTAATATGCTTCCTTATAAGATGTATGTGTAGGCATGTACCCCATCATATATATGGATACTTTAGTTCATATTTCCTAGGAAGAATAGGAAAATGCATTTGCAGCTCATTCTGCGGGGATCTGGCCTGTACTAGATTTGGAATGCCAGGCCCCTCTACATGCCTCAGCTCTTTTAACACCTTAGAAGACCAAAGGCCAACAGATTTTTTCTTCTCTACTTTGACCTTCCTTCCTGACCCCAATTCTGATACAAAAATTACTCTTGGTTTTTGTTCCAGTCAAATAGCTTATTAACCTTGGTAAAAAATAGTTCTATGGAGGAAAAAAAAGTGGATACTGGAAGAAAACCAATTCATGTCCATAAGGGGTGAAACTTTTGAAAGGTGGTCACAGAGACCCACAGCAGAGTTTAGACATGATTTTTTTCAGAGGAATGCTCAGACCCTATGAATGGGTATGCAGGGTTGGAAACAGGGCTAAATCCCTGTAAAATGTGTGACTTCTTGGTTACATTTTCCCTATTCTATAGAAAAATTTTATTTATAACATAGCAAGGGAAATTTAGCCTCAGCTGTAATTCCTGTTCATTGCAACTACTTATTAAAGTTGGTGAAACCACTTGTAACATATGCCATTGCAGAAGTAGTAAAGAAATACAGCTCTGGGACAGTGAATAGGCTGTAGTCTTCTCTTCCTTCATCCTCCATTAATGCCAGATCAAGTGAGAATAGTCAACAGAAAGGCTAGTTGTCAGAAACAAATGTGTTGGCCTGGAGGAAAGAGGAGCATGAAGAGGAGCAAATTCTACATGAATGACAGAAGACTGATCCTGAAACATTCCCTCCCTTCTTTCCCACTCTAGAGAAGACATCCAGATGGCCAAAAGGCACATGAAAAGATGATCAGCATCACTAATCGTTAGAGAAATGCAAATCAAAACTACAATGAGGTATCACCTCACACCGGTCAGAATGGCCATCATCAAAAAGTCTACAAATAATAAATGCTGGAGAGGGTGTGGAGAAAAAGAAACCCTCCTACACTGTTGGTGGGAATGTAAATTGGTACAGCCACTGTGGAGAACAGTATGGAGGTTCCTCAAAAAACTAAAAATAGAACTATCATATGACCCAGCAATTTCACTCCTGGGCATATATCTGGAGAAAACCATAATTCGAAAAGATACATGCACTCCAGTGTTCATTGCAGCACTATTTATAATGGCCAAGACATGGAAGCAACCTAAATATCTATCAACAGATGAATGGATAAAGAAGATGTGGTATATATATACAATGCAATATTACTCAGCCATAAAAAGAATGAAATAATGCTATGTGTAGCAACATGGATGGAGCTAGAGAATATCATACTAAGTAAAATAAGCCAGGCAAAGAAAGACAAATATCATATGATGTCACTTATATGTGGAATCTAAAAAAAGGAGACAAATGAACTTATATACAGAACAGAAATAGACCCACAGACATAGAAAACAAACTTATGGTTACCAAAGAGGAAAGGTGGGGGAGGATAAAATAGGAGTTTGCGATTAACAGATACACACTACTATATATGAAAGAGATAACCAATAAGGACCTACTGTATAGCCCAGGGAACTATTCTTAATACCTTGTAATAATCTATAATGGAAAAGAATCTGAAAAAGAACGTGTGGGGTGTGTGTGTGTGTGTTTATAAGTGAGTCACTTTGCTGTACACATGAAACTAACCCAACATTATAAATCAACTATACTTCAATAAAAAATAAATAAAAATAAAACTCCTATAAAAAAGGATAAAGAGAATGTGGCAAATCCCAATTAAAACAAAAATACCAAGATCTAGAATTATATTTGCGATCAGTATGAGTTAATAAGCAGCAAGGTCAAGTGACCTTTGTTCTCTTTGGAGGGCATGTTGGCTTAGATTTGGGTTCTAGGATTTTCTGGCTCACCAAACATCTACCATTTATCACAACAATGATGATTCATATTCTAAGTTCATCATGTTGTCTGCTCTCAAATTGAATGTGCATGTATGAGACTTTATGCAGCTCCCAAACCACAATTGCTAGTTTACTTCTAAAGGTCTTCCACTTCAGTAAGGACAGCAGAAAACCCAGCCCCAGGGAACACTAGTCTATAGGCAGTGCCAGAGCATAGGTTGCACTGTCTGGATTTTCATGGTTCAATAAGACCTCTGTTGACACTTGACTTAAGTGTGATTATCCATAGTTGAAACTTTGAGAACCAGACTATTTAGCAGTGGATTGGTGCCGCATGTTGCCCAGAACCCTGTGAAAGTGTTCACTGTGCAAGGCTATCACACAACACCTGAAATTCATAATAAATCCAGAAGTGAGCTTGGATGCACTCCTTGTTTGCAGGGTTGTCTGACCACTAAATGATTGATGAGAGGCCTTAGTGGATGAGAATGTTGATTCACTGAAATGTGTAAAATGCACATTTCCTTTTTTTCAGTATAAACTACCAGTGTATGGCCAGTGTATTTAAAAGGCTGGAAACGTGAGTCTTTGTTAGTGTTTCTCTGTGTTTTATTTCCCTTTGCTTTCCTGGAAGAACTAACTCTAATGAAACCTGACGTCTTAGTGCTAAAGTATGTTGACTCTCCCACTCTGCCTTTATTGTACATTGAAAATGTGCATAAACTCTCTGCTAAATCACCAGCCTTAAAATGTTTAGAGCTCCTTACTTTTTTCAAAGGTGATGATAGGCCCCAGTCTATTTGTTTTCTTATTGAAATGTGGAACTACCAGACATGAACGAAGGTAAGTAAGCAAGATTGGAATTAGTAGCTGGTCTTTGTAGTGGATACTGTGGTCTTTGTCCCTGATTTTGCCTTCAGGACCTTCCAGACCAACTCATTTCCCCGGTTGATGTTGACTGCCAATGGATTCTGCTAAGTTCTTCCAGCGAATTGCTCTCAGGAGATAACTCAGGGTCATAGCCCAACGGCAGCTCACATCCAATAAAACATCAGTGGAGCAGTATAAAGACCTGGTCATCTTGTCCTGTTTGGAATAACTCTGAAGGGCCTTCCTAGCTCCGGAGCTTTCCTTGGGGTCTGCTGATGCCTTTGTTGCAATGCATTTCTGGTCAACACGTTCCCTCTACCACTCTTGCTTCTTTCACTCCTTTTAAAGGTGTTGAGGGCTTCCCTGGTGGCGCAGTGGTTGACAATCTGCCTGCCAATGCAGGGGACACGGGTTCGAGCCCTGGTCTGGGAAGATCCCACATGCCGCGGAGCAACTAGGCCCGTGAGCCACAACTGCTGAGCCTGCGCGTCTGGAGCCTGTGCTCCGCAACAAGAGAGGCCGCGACAGTGAGAGGCCCACGCACCGCGGTGAAGACTGGCCCCCGCTCACCACAACTGGAGAAAGCCCTTGCACAGAAACGAAGACCCAACACAGCCAAAAATAAATAAATAAAAAATAAATAAATTAAGAAAAAAAAAAAGGTGTTGATACCAAAATGTCCCCAATAAACTTATGACATACAAATCTCCATCGCAGAGTCTGGTTCCTGGAAACCTAAACCACACCAATTTTTGAGTGTTTAGAAGATGAACAAGCTATTTTTGAAGCTGTCACAGTGTGTAATCCAGTGCTAAACATGAAAGACTTCTTTAACAGATAATGGTAAAATGTTTCCTTTGCCTCATTTTGTAAAAAGTCAGATGGGCAGCTTTTTTTTTTTCTTTTAATTCTATTGAAGTATAGTTGATTTGCAGTGTATCAATTTCTGATGTACAGCAAAGTGATTCAGTTATACATATATATGCATTATTTTTTTATATTCTTTTCCATTATGGTTTATCCCAGGATATTGAACAGAGTTCCCTGTGCTATACAATAGGACCTTGTTGTTTATCCATCCTGTATATAATAGTTTGCATAGATGGGCAACTGTCTATAAACATCTCTGTAAGACTAGTAAAGAAGCTGATAGGAACTAGTTGTAACCAGGATTTAATGGACTTGCTCAGACCCCACTTCTGTCATTGGCACCAATCTCTACTTTCTGGCAGTTGGTTGCAGCAGGATGATAACTTAGGGCAGTGTTTCTCAAAAAGTGTTAAAAATTCACGTTCTAAGAACCCCCTCACTGGATCAGGATCCCTAGGCCAGGGTCTAGGAGATCTGCATTTACCAATCGTTCCAGGAGATTCTTATATTCAGGCAAGTTTGGGAGAATTAAACTATGACCAAAAGTTTATCAGATACTGCTATTGAGAGAAACTATTTTTACAGAAATAGCAACAACAAATTATCAGCATAGAGCCACCTTTTGTTACCAGCTGCCTTACTCACAGGCTCTGAGATCCAAACAACTACCTCTTCTGCTCCCATATTAGTTACGAAGAAAACCACACTAATAAAAATAGTAAACAAATTAGATGTGCAGTTTTTCAAAGCACCATTTGTTCATGATGGAAATTAAAGCACCCTGGTGATAGAGCAATAGAATCCCTTTGAGGCTGGAAAGGCAGATTGCTTGGTGCCTTTCCTCTTTGTCCAGGATTTGGGATAGATGATGGTAAAGCAACTTTAACGCCTGCCTGTGTGAGACTGAACCTGAGGCTTGATGTCTGCAGATGGGCGTTGTGAGCCCTTCCCTCTCAACGTTTCCTGAGGTTCCCGTATTCCTTCTAGATGACTGGTATTCTTTCTTACTTTGTTCTCTGTGTTACAAAAGGCACAGCCAAATGCTGGTTAATGTACTATACACGTTGCCATATGTTGAGCTAATTCACAGCTACAGAACGTTGTGGTACTTTTTGTTTGTGACCCATCAGGATACATAATTTTGATTCTGCTTCAATGGTGGTGTTCTTTAAACTATAACAAGCTTTTGCTATAACAAGTCATTTTTCATTATGAGGGTAAAAGTAAAGTCATTCGTGTCATTCTTGTTGACTCTGCTAGGAAGTTAGTAATTTTAGACTCAGAAATTAGATTTAGTTACCCTATGTTTCATGCGAGTATTGGGGATATCAGCATTTCACCACTTTCAAATAGTGATAACCAAAAAGTCTGCAGAAAATAAGCTTTATTACATCTATGGTAATGAAGCTTGCTGTTCCAAGGCTCTAATAATTCCTTTGGGTGTCCCAAAGAGGCAGAGCCAAAGCAGCCAAAAGCATGTTTTTTTGACAGTCTAAAGACTTCACAGACATTGATTTCCTATCCTTTTGACACTTGCATGAGGTTCGTGTTTCCTTCATAAACGTACTCGGTTTCCCTCAGGATCGTTCAGCGGGTGTCTCTGACAAATTTACAGCCCTGGATGGATTTGCAGTCACAAGATAGAATCTTTGACAAGTTTTTCTTCTCCCCTCCGCGACTCGAAACCATGCTTTGCTAATTAAAAGTTTCAGTCTGAATACCAAGGCTTTATTATCAAATTATCTAAAGAAAATTTCTAATGAAAAACCATTTAGAAGCTGTGCTGTGTGTTTTGCATAGGAAAAACTACTACATATGTTATGTATGTTATTGCTTAGAGCTTCAGATATAGTGAACAATTTCACTGACTCTTTGAAGATTAGGGCCACTTCAAATTAGTTTTTCTCTTTTTGTAAGATGATTTTTAACCTGGATAAAAATACATAAACTATGGCATTACATAGATATACATAAATACAGATATAGTTAATGTATAGACATACGTCAGCATGAACAATAAGATGCCTGAATCAAAGTTTGCTGTGTATTTCAACCAATATTTATTGTCAGCAGATCTTTGGCAGTGGAAAAAAACACATGGGGGTATCATATGAAACGATACCTTGAACATTTAATTCCTTCTAGTTGAGAAACTCATAATTTTAACATTTTAGAGTATCTTAATGTGACACCAAAATAACTGGTTATAAATCAACTTTGATTTTGTTTTCACAGAACCAAAAACAAACAGCAACAACAAAAACTAAAACAAAATGTTTGAATTATATCATCCTTTTGGATGAATTTAATGATCTTGAGACTGTATTGAAAATAGCAGAGATGAAGTGGATAAAGTTGAATGAAGTGCAATTGAGGCTGTAATAAGGATTTGGTGATTAATGGGACTCAATGGAACATAAACTTCATGAGGACAGGGACCTTGTTTGTGCTAAATGGTGGGGATACAGTAATAAACAAGACAGAGAAAGTAAGCAATGTCTATTCAGTAAATGAATGAATGAAAAATAAGAAATGAGGGAGATAGGTTTATCTGGAGTTTCTTGGTTGGGATGTTGAATGGGTAATGATTCTCTAAACCTGTGAGGTCCAGTACGGTAGCCACTAGCCACATGTGGATGTTAAAATTTAAACTAATTTGAATTAAAGTTAGTTTATTTATTAGCCAACCACATTTCAAGTGCCCAACAGACACATGCAATACTGACCATATGGGTCAGTATAGATATAGGAAATTCCCATCACCACAGAAAGTTCTATTGGACAGCACTGCTCTAAATAGCATGAAGACTATACATGGAGAGGCAGGAATGGGGGTAGCTGCCCCTACTAAAGTCTATATTTCCAACCACTTTCAGACAAGTTGTGCTGACTCTGAAGACTTATGTTTCAAATCCAAACTCAACTTTCTTTTAAATATAGCTCCCCAAAGTTCCTATTTTCATTTTTAGCATCACCATTCTACCAGAAACTCAGGCTCAAAATATATTTTCTGTCTCTCATCCTCTCCATATAGTCAGATTAAAATTCTATAGATTTTTTTCCATCCAGTATCTGTTGAATGGACCCCTTTCTTTTTATTCTTCCTGTATAGTGACTTACATAATGTGTACTGTACACTGACAGTTATAATATGGGAAGATGATATTAGTCATAAGAACAGCATTTTGATTCCATTGGGGAAAAAGATAAACAAAAATGGCAAATTTATCATCAACTCTAACCTTGTTTGATTTAGTATATAAATAATATTGTATATAACTTTCCAGTTTAATTTTCACATTTGATGAGTTTTCACATATCTACATACCTGTGAAACCATTGCCACAGTCATGATAATGAATATATCACCCCCGAACTTACCTTATGCTTCTTTGTGCTCAATCGTAACCTAACTACCTATATTCACCCTTCACCCCTCTTCTCAACTGATCTGCTTTCTGTCACTGTAGATTAGTTTGCATTTTATGGAGTTTTATATAAATACTCACATATGCATGCTTATATAAATGTTTTTTATGTGTGTGCTTTTTTTTCTTGCTTCTTTTACTCAGCATACCTGTTTTGAGATTCATCTATCCAAGTTGTTGAGTGTATCAGTAGCTCGTGCTTTTTTTATTTCAACGTAGTATTGCATTGTGTGGATATACTACAGTTGGCTTATTCATTCATTGTATAGACATTTGGCTTCTTTCCAATTTTTGATCATTACAAGTAAAGATGTGAATATTTATGTACAAATTTAATGTATGGACATATGCTTTCTTTTCTCTTGCATAAATACCTAGGAGTGGAATGGCTTGGTCATATGATAGGCATATCTTTAAATTTTTAAGAACTGTCAAATCATTTTCCAAAGTGGTTGTGCAATTTTTCATTTGCATAGCAATGTAAAGGAGTCCAATTTTTCCTACATTCTCACCAATACTTTGTGTAATTAGTCTTTTTAATTTTAACCAGTCTACTCAGTATATAGTAGCATCTCATTTTGGTTTTAATTTGCATTTATATCACATTTTCAAATGCTCATTTACCATCTGTATATCTTCTTTAGTGGAGTGTCAGTTCAAACTCTAGACATTTTTGGGGGTTGTCTTTCTTCTTTTTTCTAAGCTTTAAGAGTTCTTTATGCATCCTCGACACTAGTTCTTTGTCAGATATGTGTTTGCAAATGTTTTCTACCAGTCTGTGGCTTGCTTTTTCGTTCTTATAATAGTATCTTTTAAAGTGCAAACGTTTTCAAGTTTGATGAAGTCCAATTTAACATTTAAAAAATTTTAAAGTTTGTGCTTTTGCGTCCAATTAAAGAAATTTTAACCAAACCTACTGTCATTAAGATTTTCTTCTATATTTCTTCTAGAAGTTTTCTAACTTCATAAGTCTGTGATCAACTTTGGCTTAAGTATATTATGCAGTGTGAGGAAAGGATCGAGGTTCATGGCTTTGCTTAAGGCTGTCTGATTGTTCCAGCACAATTTGTTGACAAGGTCATCTCTGCCACATTGAATTGTCTGGTTGCTTTCCCTTTTTTTTTTTTTTCACTCATAATTTGTTTTTAATTTGGCTTTCCAGCATTTACCCATCCCCCCCATGCCATTGTTTTCTTTTTTTTTTTTTTAAACATCTTTATTGGAGTGGTTGCTTTCTTGAAAATCAATTGACATCTATGTGCAGCTCTATCTCTGGACTCTGTTCTGTTTCGCTGATGTATATGTTAATGTTTATGCCAATATCAGATAGTCCGAATTTCTATAGGTTTATTACTGGTTTTGAAATAAGGTAGTGTTATGTTGTCCTACTTTGTTCTTATGTTTTACTGGAGAGGGATTCTCTAGACCTTTTGCATCTTCACATAGATTTTAGAATCAGCTTGTCAATTTCCATGCACACAAAACGTCTGCTGGGATTTTGATTGAGATTGAATAGAATCTGAACATCACTTTGGAGAGAATTGCTATTTTAGTAATACTGATTTTTCTCATTTATGAACATGGTATATTTGCCATTTATTTAGCTTATTTAACTTTTTTTTCTCACTAATGTTTTATAGTTTTCAGCTTACAGGTCTTGCAAATATTCTGTCAAATTTACCCCCTAAGTATTTCACTTTTGTGATGCTATTGTAAATGGTGTTTCTTTTTAAAGTTCAATTTCTGATTGTTCATTCCTAGTATAGAAATATAATTGATTTTTGTCAGTTGACCTTGTATTCTGCAAGCTCACTAAACTCACTTTTTTTTTTTTTTTTAACATTTTTCCAATCTGTGTGCCTTTTATTTCTTTTCTTGCCTTATTGAACTCCCCAGAACTTCCAGTAAAATGTTAAACAAATGGTGAGCACAGATGTTATTGCTTCATTACTAATCATGGGGAGAAATCATTCCATTTTTTATCCTCATGTATGATATAAACTCTATAGCTTTTGTAGACTCCTTCTATCACATTTAGGAGGTTTCCCATTTCTAGTGTTCTGAGTGTTTTTATCATTCAGAGCTTCTTGAGTGAGTTTTGATAGCTTGTTCTTTGAGGAATTTGTCCATTTCATCTAAGTTGTTGAATTTAGTGACATAATATGTTTATAGTAGCTGTTTTAATATACTTGTTCATTAGGTTTATCATCTGTGTGATTTCTAAGTCTCATGAGGGGTCATAGCCATCTGCTCCTTTGCATACCTGGCATTTTTTTAAAAAAATTATATTCCAGACAATGTAAATTTTACATTTTTATGTGCTGGATATTTTTGTATTCCTATAAAAAAGTTTGAACTTTGTTCTGCCACACAGTTAAGTTGCTTGAAAACAGTTTGTTCCTTTTTAGGCTTGGTTTTAATATTCGTTAGGGGAGACCAGAGACTGGCCTTTAGTATAGGAATGAGTTTGCCCCATTGCTAAGGAAATATTCTTCTAAGGATTCTGTCCTGATGCCCCTCTGTTATGAGGATTCTTCATCCCGGCTGGTGGATCCATGAGCTCTTTTTCCTTTCTGTGAGCTCTGAGAATGACTCATCCTGCTTCTTGCTAGTGGTTCTTCTCCTGGCTCAGGTAGTGTCTTCACAAGGATGTGTCTGTCAGTACACTGCTGAAGACTCAGGTGAAATCCTCTGAGGATCCCCAGACCACTCACTGGTACTCTGCCTTATGAATTCTAGCTGTGTTAGCCTTTCCTAGTTCTTAATTCTGTCTCCTCTACTCAAGGATATCGGTTTCCCCTCCCTGGGCCTCAAAACTCTCTCTGGACAGCACATTTAGGCAATCATGCAGTTTGCCTTTTTCAAAATTTAATTTTTTCCCAGTTTTATTGAGATATAATTGACAGACAGCAAAAGTGTAAGGTGTACAGCATAATGACTTGACTTGCACATACTGTGAAATGATCACCACAGTAATCTTTGTTCGTCAGAGAAACTGAGGTGTCTAAGCACTTTAGAATTTCCTACCAGAAAGAAAGTAGAAGCCTTTCTTAGACAAGAGCTGGGTGGTATCTGATGTTAAGCTAACTCAGTATGTCTCCATGTTTAATTGATATAAGAAAAGCTAAATGAGCTTGTTAAAAATTACAGGTTCAAGGGCTCAATCCATGCAATTTCTGATTCAGTAACCTTGGAATATGTATATTGAATAAGGACCACTAGTGAATATGAAAAATGCGCTCTGCGTTCCAAAGATCACACTTTGGAAACAGAGTAGGATTGGTTCTGAATGAAGTGATTCCAGAATTTATGTTAAGGTAAAAGCTCATCAGGGGAAGACCTCTGTGTGTCTGTGAGTGTTTTTGTTTGAGAGTTGATACGTGTAGGTAAAAATGGTGGTCAAGGAATCCCTTGACCTCTAGATACTGCAAGATTACAAGTATTTTCCTATGGTTATGTTGGAACTTTGGGGAAACAGAGAAAGCTTGTATAATATTTCTCCTCCAAACCCAGTACTCATATGGGAAAGTTAGATTTACTTAATAAAAAGAGAGATTTATGAAAGTTGGGGAAAACATATGGAATGTGCAAGTGAGGGCAATTTCAAAATCTGAGACCCTGGAGATTTCCTTAAAACAAAGAAGAGACCCATTTATCTAGAATTGTTTGCATAAAGCCTCCCTGGTACCATGGAGGTGGGAGGGAGGGATTCAGACTTCCTCAGGGATCCTTTCAGCTTTGTCTCTGTAATTCTACATGAATAATTAGCCTTTAAGGCAGTTAGCCATTAGCAAAGTTTCTTTCCCATACTCACCCCAGGACTGTTTCCCCCATGACAGTCACCTTCCCTACTGTTATATGTGTTTAGAAGTGATTTGATTTTCACTTCTCCAAGGCAATTTTTTTGAATTGTTTTTTTCTGTTTTTCCTTAACTGGAAACCAAGAATGTAGAAAGTATTGGTTATTTGAAATTATGGTATACTAACTCAAGGAACTGCAAGAAAGGGTAATATGTGTGTGTGTGTGTGTGTGTGTGTGTGTGTAAGTAAATATGAACCTCTGAACTTTATATCTAGAAACCTTTTTCAGATAGACTCTAATAGGATTGATCCATTCTAATTACTTTTTATGTGACTATTCCAATAAGATTGTGTAACTTGAAAAAGTCTTAGCAATTGGCTCTTACACAGCAGATTCTAATTTCTGAAAGAGTAGAGGCTCACTTCTTCTTAATTCCAAATTGCCACAGTGCCTTTTTATACTTTGTGCACCAAGCACAAAAGGATAGGGGAGAAGCTACAGAATGTTTAGTATTTCTAGGTATTTTCCTTTTTTCTCTGTTACACAGAATATCATAGTGTTCAAGAACTTAGTCTTCAGAATATGACATGCTTATTTGTGAATCTCAACCCTGACAAACTTGTTTATGAAATTCAACCAGACTATTTTTTTAACTTTTTGTTTTATATTGGGGTATAGTTGATTAACAATGTTGTGTTAGTTTCAGTCAACCGTACTATTTACTAGCTAGATGACCTTGGCAACAAGTTAAACTCTCTATACCTCAATTATTTTACGTCCCAGATGGGGAATAGTAATAATCATAATCATAATACATTCTTCATGAAGGCGTCATGAGGATTGGACGCTTCACAGCATAGCGTGTGGTGCAAAGTAAATACTTACTATAAGCAAAGTGTTGATTATTATTCTTAGCAGTAGCAGTAGTAGTAGTAGCTGTATTACCTGGCATTTCTTAGGAGTAATTCATCATTGTTACATGAGGTTTAATGGAAAATAAAACTTCGGAGCTGTAATATTTTTATGTGATTTTAATAATTTATTCACAGCTGTGATCATTTTAACTTGGTGATAAAATTTCTGTACATGTTTGTCATTCTACTTACTTATGGAATATATGAAAAATAATTCCTGCTGCTACATGCCCTGAAGCATATGAAACAAAGTTGCCTGTTTGAGAAGCAGCTCTATCACAAATATAGGCCTTAAATTTGAAACATATGCCTTTTACTCATTAATGTTTAAGAGGAAACTAATGATCTCTTTACTTTCTATTGTCTGTATCTGCAAGAGAGAATCAGAGGAAGTAAGTCTCAAGGAAAAATACTGATTCCCCTTCAGCAAACTCTGTTGAAATGCACTGTTGTAGGCCTTGTTATTTTTAAGTGTCTGGATTTTCTTTATGAATTCATTAAAAAATATTTAGCGGCTCTGGTGGCCCAGTGTCTCATTCCAACAAAAACTTAACCACTGGAAAGCACATACCATTTGGCTCACCTTTTCACTTCATGGCTTAATAATAATGACAAATTACAGGTGCTGAAATGATGTTAGATCCCTTAGCATAACTGATTTAGGGCTCATATTAGTATTCTTTTCTCCAGAACTTCTTAATATATATAGCATCTCTCTCCTGATTGGCAGTTAATGTCTCACATGCTGGAATTCAGTTTCAGTGAACTGAATATAATATTCTTTTATTGTTTTGTTATCAATGCAATACTTGCCTTAATGTGTTGGAAAATGTTGTTTATTTTTTCTTTCTGAAATATTTTGCATGGAATTTGTTTTATTTCTTTCTTAAGTCTTTGATAGAAGTAACCAGTAAAGCCATATGGGTCTGGAAATTTTTGGGGGAGGGAAGATATTTAATTGCAAATTTACTTAATAGATAGAGGGCAGAGGGCTATTTAAATGGTTGATTTCTTCTTGTGTCAATTTTGGCAAATTTGTTTTTCAGAGAATTCGTCCATTACATCCAGGTTTTCAAATTTGTTAGCATAATTATTCCTAATATTCCTGTATTATCCTTTAATTCTTGAAAACTGTATAGTTATATTCCTTTTTATACCTGATTTTGATAATTTTTAGTGATCAGTCTAGGGTAGAGGCTTATCAGTTTTATTCATTTAAAAAAAACTAGCTATGGTTTCACTGATTTTTTTCTTTATTATTTCTGTATTTTCTATGCCATCGTTTTCTGTTTTAGTCTTCATTATTTCCTTTCTTTGACTTATTTTGGATTAATTTGCTCTCTTTCTTTTTCCTCAGTTCGTGAGGTGGAAGCTTGTATCATTGATTTTGGACTTTTTAATGAATATGAACACTTAAAACTACGTATCTCATTCAACACTCCTTTAGCTATATCTTGCAGATTTTGATATGTTTTGTTTTCATTTTTATTCAGTTAGAAATATTTACCCTATGATTTTTTTAGAAGAATTATGAATTCTTCATGAATTATTTAGAAGTATGTTCTTTAATTTCCAAATAGTTGAGTATATTACAGAAATATTTCTGTTATTATTTTCTAATTTAATTCAGTTGTAGTCAGAGAACATATTCTGCTTGGTTTCAGTCCTTGTTAATTTATTGATACTTATTTTGTAGCCAAACATATGCTTTATAGTGGTGAATAGTCCATGTGTATTTGTAAAGAGTTTGTACTCTGTGAATTTGGGGTCTGTTTTTCCATAGATATAGACTAAATTGGTGGATGGTTATGTCAACCTACTGAATTTCTACCTATATATTCTACCAAGTATTAAGATGGGAATATTGAAATATTTAAGTGTACTTATGCACTTGTCTTTTTTTTCCCCTTTTTCTTCTGTCAGTTTTTGCTTCAAGTGTTTTGACTGTTGAACATTAAACAATTAAATTTCTATCTGAAATTCTGATAGAAGCTCTGATAGAACATTATCTACAGGTACCAACTGCTTCTAGAATTATAGTCTTCCTAACTGCAGATGTATGTGGAGGGAGCAGTGTATGGAATGAGACAATCAGTGGAAAGGTCAGACAAGAGGCAGTTATCATGGATGTTTACCTATACTTTGCATAAACCACTAGAGTAAAGGGAAGATTGATGATTTTATAAAGATGATGTATGCCTAAGCAGGGTCTTCAGTCAAATAAAGCAGGGGATTAGCAGAGGACTTTGACTGTAGGCACAGAGAATGGAGTGCTTACTAGCAGAGCAGCTGATCAGAGTCAGGAATGGATATCAATACAAAAGGTTCATTTTGGATGTTGTGTCAGTGCAGAGAGACAGCCTGAGAGCATTAAAGCACAGATGCCCAGTACTAGTTACTGATAACACCAGATATCAGATCAAACCGCGATCGGATTAATCTGGATAGTAGATGTAATATAATGAAAAGGGCACTAATCTTTGATTCAAGCAACCTTGAGTTCAAAATCTGCTTCTTTGTCTTATTACCTTAAATATATTTTGTGCTTTCTTATCTTGAAGAGATACTTGACCTTTCTATGCCTGTTTTCTCATTTTGAAAACTGAGATGATATCTATTTCATAAGGTGATTAGATGAAGGATGTCGTGAAATTTAAAGTATAAAACATGCAGTCCATCCCATAGTAGGTTGTCTACAAATGCTAGATTTCTTTCTTCTTATATAAAGCTAGATTTAGGATGAATATAGAAAAGGAGAATAGGCAGCTCACATTGGCATTTATGCTGAGTTGAAATAGATAATTTTTAAAAAGCAGTGCTGTTTTACTCTCAGGCGTCTCTAATGTTTGAAGTCTGAAAATCTTGATGAAACCTCTTCTTTCTGCTAGAAAAGTGAAATCCCTCTGCTGAGAGAAGGTAGTGCCCTTTTCAGGCAAATGCCAACAACTGCCTCTCCCCCTCGATTGTGGCCTTGTTGAAGAATAACTCTAAGAGCCAGTGACTGCTGACAGTTTTGGCTTATGGGTTCCCTTGCCCATCACACCACTATTTTTTCTGAGGGTGAGGGTTGGTACAGAGTATTCCTAGATCCTCAGAGAGACTTCAGGGTTGCTTTTTGTTTTCCTAATTCCTTCTTTCACCCATTTTAGTACAAATTCTTACTTAGTTATATAAAATGATAAAAACTCTGTTTATAATCATTTATCCCTAATTATCTTATTAGGTGACAGTTATCCTCATGTATGTCATTACATGCACCAAATACTCATGCTTCTGGTTTATTACCTTGCAACTCTCTATATTTTTCTCCTTATTCATCCTCCTCTGTGGCCCCCATTTCGCAGCCACCTTCTTTCAACAAATCGAGAACGACAGCACATTGCTTGTAGCAGTCCTTCCACGCCCTTCCCTGTCCCTGCACAACTGCGGTGAAATTGTCTTTATTTCACTATTTTACTGGCTGCCAAAGATGATAGCAATCAGAATGGATAAATCCTGAAGTGCTTCCATTAACCAATCAGGGATTGTCACTGCTGTCAAATCTGCCCTGAGAGAGGCCATTTTTGGTAGCTTAAAATTCTTGTGTATGTATCTACTGGGGATAGATCTGTTTAGCCAGTTTTAAAAAAAAAAGTATTTTGACTCTGCAGTTAGTTGCAGAAACTAGTTCTAGGAGCTCAAAAAACTACTCTCTGCTTCTTCAAAATTTAAAACAGGTTCGGTCATTTTCTTGTTGCTTCTTGCTTGTTCTAGAAGGTGATTACACTTACTTGTCTAAAACATAATGAAGAAGAAGAAACAAGCCTTGAAATTTCACACTTGGAGACAATCAAAGAAACCAGGAGAGAATTTGTAGCAATCTGAATTCATCAAGAAGCAATAATGATCGACAGGGCAGCAATGAGTGACACGTGTTGCTAAGTGAGAGTCCCTGCCGCTCAACGGCACAAAGTTTGACATTTAAATTGCAGGCAGCCCTGGGTCCATTCCAGGAGCTGCCCGTGGTTGAACGCAGTTCTGATCACTTGCTTGAGGGGCGCAGTGGGGAGAAAGAGAAAAAAAAAAGAAAAATCAAATTGTTCTCGGAAATCATGTTTAATGTAGAAATCTGGTTAATATTAAAATGCAATCTGCAGTTTTCAAGTATTCTATTCCTCAAGGAAAATATTTCCTGTTCAAGGGGCAGGAGCAGTAAGCACTCTCTTATTACATCACTTCCTATGTCAGGCCCAACTAGCATTCAAAATGTATTACCATATTGATAATGCTAATTTCAAAATGATGCCTTCCCCCAACCCCCTTTGGTTAAAGGGTCTGGGCAAAATTCCAATCATATGGATCAATTTAGCTTTAGATGGCGCTGGCCAAACTGATATTTCATGCACTATATAGAATATAGTTCTTCCACATGTTCAGGAATAGTAGCCTATGTGTCCTCTCTACTCACAGCATAACATTCTATTTCCAAAAGTTTCCCAAGAGAGCAGCTATCTCATGGGTTTTAGAAAAGAGAATGTCAGCCACTTCAGGAGGGAGAGGCAACACATATTTCTCTACACATAAGCAGCCTTCAATCTTTGAATTACTAGGGAGTTAGGAATTGATTTCTGGAGCTCAACTTTTTGCCATGTTCAAATCAACTTGGTATTTTCCTTGTAAGCTTGGCTGGCTTCACTGCAACTGTTCTCATCACCAGGAGGACATGTGGATATAACCACTGGTATTTATCCTCCCTTTATCCAAATTTTTTTCTGCAGTGCCTTAGCATGAAAGCTGATGACTTATTAGAATGAAATCTTTTCAAATATCTGTCCCCCGCATAGTTACTCAGCATTCTCACCTTTTCATTAAGAACAACAACAAAAAGGCACTCACAGAAAATCAGTATGGGAGCACCCAGTGTTCTAGACCAGAAGGGAACAATTTTGTTTGTCTTGAATCCTTCAGCCCTTTGGAGTCAATGGGTGACCTGCTAGGTAGAGCTGATCAGACTTGTGAGGAGTAAGCAGTGCTCTGAACGACTCCAGGAGAGAAAGCTTACTTCCATGTAGGCACTACTAATCCATCCTTTTAACTTAATATTTTTGAGGATTTCTTCCAGAGAGGAAATATTTTATGCTAAATCCATAGAGTGGACCTGTCCATGTCTAATTTTTTCCATTCATAAATTCAGTGATGTGAAATGAATATTGTTTTTTAGTGATAGCAATAAGAAGTTTAGAACCTATGCTTTGCCATTGAGTGTTAGATGATTTTAAATATGATTTTAAAGTGAGACTTTATTCACGCCCATATTCATACTTTTAATCCCTCATAATGCCCAAATTTCATGATACAATTTTAGTGGAATTAAACTGAACCACTTGAAAATACAGAGTTAATTACATACTGTTTCAATTACAGTTCTAATGGATTTAAGCATGCTAGCTGACACCAGAGATAGTTGGTTGCATAATGCCAAAGGAGGCATACATTTAGATATATTGCCCTATGGTGTTTTTTTAATGCTAGCCAATTTGATAACACCTATTTAAGCTAAAGAGTCTTTGGCTGGTCACATCTGAGGACCAACCAGTGTTCATTTGACTTAATGACTGCTTGCTTATCTGAACGTCATGGGATGCTTACAGTATTATGGTAGACTGATTGGTGTAATCACCAATCACCCCACTATCTCAATTGCTTTTTCTCAATTATATCACAACCCCAGGAGGGTTTGAAGAGGTCCTCTGTTCCACAAAGTAGTTCAGGGACCCAGGATTCTTCATTAAGTTCCAATAGTTTTGGAGATACAACTGGATCCTCTGTAGCTGTTGATGTGGAAAGGGAGAGATTGAATATGGCAGAGGCAATACTTGTGCTTCATTTCTATATCCAGAAGGTGACACTTGCCACTTCTGCTCACATCCTGTTACTGAGAAGTGTTCCTACCAAAGCAATTGGTGTAAAGGCAGGGATGGAATGCAGCCTAGAAGCACAGATATGCTGGTAAAATTTTAAGAACTGGCTCTTCAGGAAGAAAAAAAAAAAGCCCGGATTTGTAGCATTTGCCATTTTCCATGGTGTAAATGACTCCCACCGTGGCCAGTCTCAGGCTACTGATGTGATATCACTAGGTGTGGACAGAGCTGGGAGGAGATGTCCACAGTCTAGACATATGCCGAGGAAAGAGCAGAACCCCCCCAGTGGTTACCATAGCAGTTGCTTTGTCACTTATTGTGTGGATGATTGAGATGGACACCTTCGTAAGCTTTGTTGCTGATTGCTTCTAAGGAGCTTGCTGTACTTGGGGAGACTTAATATATGATATATGTATTTTATATATATATGTATAATATAATTATAAAGATAACTAATACCTAATACATGTTTACTGTTTTCCAGGCATCATCTCAGGTGACCTGTAATTTAACAACTCTATGATGTAGTAATTATGTTTATCCTTATTTAACAGTCTAATGGAGACGAAGAGAGACTTAGTAATTTGCTTCACGTAAAGCATAATTGATCCTGTTAGGAATCCATAATAAGCTATGTGGAGAAAGAGACATAAGAGCAGGAGATGAAGCTTTTAATGGGCAGGAGAGAGACAGAGAGAAAGAAAGAGAATGTCTGAGATGTTTGAGTGTTTGGCTGGAGGTGGTATTCTAAAATAAGGGAACAGAATAGTGAATGTCAGCAAGGCGTGAACATTTTTAAATTTATTTATTTATTTTTGGCTGTGTTGGGTCTTCCTTCGTTTCTGTGCGAGGGCTTTCTCCAGTTGCAGCGAGCGGGGGCCACTCTTCATCGCAGTGTGCGGGCCTCTCACTATCGCGGCCTCTCTTGCTGCGGAGCACAGGCTCCAGACGCGCAGGCTCAGTAGTTGTGGCTCACGGGCCCAGTTGCTCCGCGGCATGTGGGATCTTCCCAGACCAGGGCTCGAACCCGTGTCCCCTGCATTGGCAGGCAGATTCTCAACCACTGCGCCACCAGAGAAGCCCAGGCGTGAACATTTTTGATGTAACAAAGATATTCATTTTCTTTGATCTTATAACTCTCCTTCTGGGAATTTATCTTGAATAAATATCTTTAACAAAATCTAAAATCAGTTTGGGTATATGCATATGATATTATTACAACACTTTCCACAACAGATCAGCTGAAGGGAGAGCACAGGCTCAACGAGAAGTTAATGGTTTAAAAGTTTCAAACCATCTGAAGCATGATAACACAATGATGACGATGGTGATGGTGATGGAAACAGCTCATTGCTGTGTGTCAGGACTAAGCAGAAAAGGGCAAGCATGACCTCACTGTATTGGCTTACCCAGTGCATTAATGGGTAATGGGTAATGACTGTTTAGAAACATGAAATATTTGTGATAATTGAAATCAGAATATTAAATGATAGGTAAAATATGTATACATGTACAGAAGGGGAGGAAGATTACATGCAAAGAAAGAAAATAACAAATTTTGAGGTATGCCATTATATTTCATATTTTTCCAAAATAGTTACTAATATTCAATATAAAGGATACTTTTAATTCAAAAAATTATTTACATAGTATTAGGTTTGGAGACTGGATCAGTGTGATTGGAATAATGAGTGAGTGGAAGCTAGATAAAATGAATAATTAGGTTGCACACTGGAGATAATCTTTAATTTTGATGAATAAAGACATTCTGGTTCACACTATAAAGGATAGAAGGGTATAACTAGCTTTTTGAAGAGAGGTATAATATGATTATGAACTTCATATAAGACAGGTGACTCTAGTAACAGTGTGACAGTGTCCTGGAAAAGCAAGACTATGAACTTAGAGACTGGTGAAAAATCTCTTGAAAAAACACCAGAGAAGAAAAAAAGAAGATACAGTTTAGGGCAGCAGTAGTAGAGCTTAAAGAAAAAGAGAATGCATGCAGTGCACAAACAGACACTATTGGGAAGTCTTTCTGATTGATTTTGTCATGAGAAAGGAGATGAAAGCAGGTTTGAAGACAGAGCAGATGTGAAGATGTTGGGGGAAAAGAGATTGGTTGATTTTAGGATATGGTCAGTGGATGAGCACTCCATTTGGAAACACTCTGTGGAGCTGAACGTTTAGATCTAAACTGTGGAGAAACGTTGGAGTGGGGTATAGACTTGGGGGTCATTGGATTAAAGCGCATACTGAGAACAGTGAGAGAGAAGGAGATGGGCCAGGCAGAGGCTGGGGGGAAAGGAGAGCTGAGACTCAAGAAGAGGAGCTTGGCTGTGATGGAGGGAGGGAGGGAGTTTAGGCAGGAGATAGAAGATGTAGACTTGACAAAAGTGTCTTGGCCCTCTAAAATATAAAGGAGACTTTAAGATGTTGTGGGTTAGGGGAAAGAAGCTAGAGCGATAAGAAAAATGGATATATATATATATATATATATATATTTAAAAGAATGATTGACTTGGTAAGATCTAAGTCAGAGGAGACTAGAAAGAGTGGAGTCAGAAATTGTGAGAAAAACTTAAATTGTAAAGGAATGGGATATTCTCCCTTGTCTTTAAAAAAATGGGATGCATTTTTTTAAAGACAAGGGAGAATGACGGAAAATAGGAGAAACATTTGGGAGTGGTAGAAAGGAGGGTTCAGACATATTTGTTAATTTTTCCAGTGTTGTAAGGGGAAGGCAGACTGGAGATCTCTACAGCAGCTGGTGTTTGCAAAGGAGAGGAGGCAAGAAGAAAAGGATTGTAGAAGAGAATCCCCGAGGAAGCATTTGTATATGATGATTTTATATAGAAGCAATGCTATTGGAAGAGAAGAATATAATAGGGGGAAATAAAGAAAAGAGGTGACAAAGGAAGATGAGAACAACAGAGAATAAAGAGGAGAAAAGAGAAGGAAGAGGTATCTATGGAGAAAATGGTAGAGGACAGTCAGTAACTATTTCCAGTCGTTTTCACTGGTATTTCAATTTTTGATGATATGTTACTCTGCACTGTCTAGTCCAGAAACTACTGATGCTATAGTGTTAAGACCTATGGGTATTGAATACAGACAACTTTAAAACAATTATTTACCTGGTCTAGTTAGTAGCTTGTGACTAACCTGCCCTATCAGAGCCTAGTGAGAATCAAAGTATGATGTCAGGCTATTCTAAACTCATTGAGATACTAACTGGCATTGTTTTTATCTGTAATCAGCAGGTGTCTAATAAGTGCTTATTAGGTGCCAGACAATACTGTAGGCCAGAGATTAGCAAATTTTTGCACTACAAATGCAGAGTAGAGTAGCTTCAACAGTACCAGGTCTACAAAATCTACACTATTTATTAAGTTGCCCTATACAGGAAAAATTGGCTGAATCCCCTACAACATGCTTGAGGTACGCAGCTTATATACTCATGGAGTTTTAGCTAGTGAGGCATTCATTTTTAAATCATGATGAAAATTTGTATATTTTAGTACTGAACAATTGCAGACAAAATGTGATGCATTGCAGGGTAATATTGATCTAATTCCAAACCATCGGGATTTGGTGGTAAAAGCCAAAGAAAGAAACCCTGTTTGAAAACTCAGGGTTTAACTTATCCCCATAGAGTGATGGGTATGTTGTTTTCCAGATGGTTTCTCTGTCCTCAGACAGCATCCTTTCTCCCTCGTGAAGCCGAGCCTGCTGAAAGGGTTGCTGATAGCTTGTATCTTTCCAGTGCTGCTGGATAGCAGATGATACGATACCACGCATTCTTGGTCAATTCCCAAATTCTCAAGAAGTTTCCATGTGGGTAGATGTGCACTGTTGATCTTTAAATTATACCTTAGCAGAAAGAATGTAAAACAAGTGAATTATGGCAATTTAAAAAGAGGCAGCTAGCTGTCTCATTCCATTGAGCACTTCCTTTTCAGAGAGAGCAAGAGGGAGAAGGAGAGAGAGAAAACTCGGGACTGTTTTCACCTTGTACTCCTTTGGAATTAAACGCAGGCAAATTTTGCTTAACTTAGCATGTCTAGCCCAAAGGAGAAAGATGGTTATTATGTTCTAATACTTGAATACTGTCTCCATGTATCAAAATCAGGTAAATAAGTAGTAGTTGAAGCAATAATCAGGGGATGATATCCCAGCTTGTGACAAAATAGTGAGAGAATGTCAGCATCAAGGAAGCACAATTAGTATTTTTTTTCTTCTGTGACTGACTCTCTTTTTACTCCAATTTCCAAATCAATAGTTTGTTCAAATAAAAAATTCTGATACATCAACTGTCATTAGTGGCCATATACCAAATTCTGTCACAATTCTTTTAAGTCTCATTTCATTTCTGTATTCACAATCATGAGGGATGAGCTTGGAATGGAAAGGGGTAGGCTGAATTTGCTAAGGAGATCGTGATGCCAAAGACTGACATAATATTTTAGATATGTCCCTGGCTGTTTTGAGTGAATTAAAAATTTGGGGCTCAGTCGATTTATTTCCTGTAGTGTATTGACAGCACTGGCAAGTAAGCAAATTGACAAACTAGTATCTGTAAAAAAAAAAAAAAAAAAAAAAGAGGAGAGTGGGAAGGATGCCTGAAGACTGAAGATGGACAAGCATTCTAATGTTCAATTTGAATTCTTCAGGCTATTTAACTGCTTGCGTTCAAATGATAAACTCTAGGATTGATGTAAACGGATGATTTTTAAGCTCCAAGAAGAATTAAGAATTTTCTCCTGGAAAAGTTGCTAGACTTTTAAAACAGGACAATATGGCAGACATAAAAGTAATTGGTCTTCATTATGACCTTTAATTTATAGTCATACTTCATTTTATTGCACTTCACTTTATTGCACTTTGCAGATATTGCATTTTTTTTACAAATTGAAGGTTTGTGGCAACCCTGCATCGAGCAAGTCTATTGGCGCCAGTTTTCCAACAGCATTTGCTCACGTCATGTCTCTGTGTCACATTTTGATAATTCTCACAGTATCTCAGACTTTTTCATTATTATTATATTTGTTATGGTGATCTGTGATCAGTGGCCTTTGATGTTACTACTATAACTCACTGAAGGCTCAGATGATGGTCAGCATTTTTAGCAGTATTTTTAAATTAAGGAATGTACATTGTTTCCTTAAGACATAATGCTATTGCACACTTCATAGATTATCATATAATATAAACTTAACTTTTATATGCACTGGGAAACAAAAAAATTTCCTGTGATTTGCTTTATTGCAATTTTCGCTTTTTTGTGGTGGTCTGGAACCAAACCCAAAATATCTACAAGGTCTGCCTGTGTATCTATGATGTTCCAGTTAAAAGGGTACTCAAATTATATGTATCCATATCTATACAGATGCCCAGTTGAAAGGTAACTAGAGAATATAAGGTGTAAATTATTTACATAGCTATGTATTTCAGTCAAATAATATGTGCATGGAGAGTTCATTTACTTTCACTGTTTTTTCACCCTTTTTCTTTTCACTTTTTCACAGGTATTAGTGTGTGTGTTCCTTGCCTTTCCATACTTTAAATAAATCGCAGCTTTTATATAAAGCTTTCTGCCAATGGAAGGTCAGCGAAAACTTAGTAAATTTCTTGGCTTATAATATTGAAAAAGGAGCTCAGGACCAGACCTTATCCTATTTCTTGAAACAAACAGTAGGAGAAGTTGAAAATGTGATCATACTTTACATTTTATCAATAATAAAATTCTTATTATTTTGTTTACAGTTTATAAATGTACTAGGTCAGGAAGAATAAGAAAATAGCAGGATTTATTGTAGAAATATTAATAACTATCACAAAATTCTGAATTTAAGATGTATATTATGTTAGATCCACATATGAGACTCTAACTTGCATAATATAACTCAGGGACTGCTTATAATAATGCTACACAGAATTCGCTTATGATTTTAGTGCATTATGAAGTATTAATGATTGTCTTATAAATTAAAAGGAATCCAAGTTAGAAAAGAAGTAAAACTGTCACTCTTTGCAGATGACATGATACTATACATAGAAAATTCTAAAGGTGCTACCAGAAAACTGCTAGAGTTCATCAGTGAATTCAGTACACGTGCAGGATACAAAATTACTACACAGAAATGTGTTGTATTTCTATGCATTAACAACAAAAGATCAGAAAGAGAAGTTAAGGAAACAATCCCGTTTACCATCACATCAAAAAGAATAAAATATCTAGGAATAAACCTCCCTAAGGAGGCAAAAGACCTGTACTCAGAAAACTATGACACTGATGAAAGAAATTGAAGATGACACAAACAGATGGAAAGACATACCATGTTCTTAGATTGGAAGAATCAATATTGTCAAAATGAATATACTGCCCAAGGCAATCTACAGATTCAATGGAACCCCTATCAAATTACCAGTGGCATGTTTCACAGAAGTAGAAGAAAAAATTTTTTAATTTGTATTGAAACACAAAAGACCCCGAATAGCCAGAGCAATCTTGAGAAAGAAAAATGGAGCTGGAGGAATCAGACTCCCTGACTTCAGACTATACTATAAAGCTACAGTAAAACAGTAGCTTTATAATATGGTACTGACTTTATAGTATGGTACTGGCACAAAAACAGACTTATAGGTCAAAGGAACAGGATAGAAAGCCCAGAAATAAACCCACACACCTATGGTCAATTAATCTATGACAAAGGAGGCAAGACTATACAATGAAGAAAAGACAGTCGCTTCAGTAAGTGGTGCTGGGAAAACTGGACAGCTACATGTAAAAGAATGAAATTAGAACATTATCTAACACCATGCACAAAAGTAAACTCAAAATGGATTAAAGACCTAAATGTAAAACAAGATACTGTAAAACTCCTAGAGGAAAACATAGAACACTGCCCTATAGAACCTTGACATAAGTCACAGCAATAACTTTTTGGATCCGTCTCCTAGGGTAATGGAGATAAAAACAAAAATAAACAAATGGGACCTAATTAAACTTAAAAGCCTTTGCACAGCAAAGGAAACCATAAACAAAAAGATAGCCTACAGAATGGGAGAAAATATTTGCCAATGATGTGACGGACAAGGGATTAATCCCCAAAATACAAACAGCTCATATAGCTCAATATCAAAAAAGCTACAACCCAACCAAAAAATGGGCAGAAGATCTAAATAGACATTTCTCCAAAAAAGACATACGTTTAGCCAACAGGCACATGAAAAGATGTTCAACATTGCTAATTATTAGAGAAATGCAAATCAAAAGTACAATGAGGTATCACCTGACACTGGTCAGAATGGCCATCATCAAAAAGTCTGCAAATAATAAATGCTGAAGAGGGTGTGGAGAAAAAGGAACCCTCCTACACTGTTGGTGGGAATGTAAATTGGTGCAGCCACTATGGAGAGCAGTATGGAGGTTCCTTAAAAAACTAAAGATAGAACTAACATATGATCCTACAATCCCACTCCCAGGCGTATATCCGGAGAAAACCATAGTTCAGAAAGATACATGCACCCCAATGTTCATTGCAGCCCTATTTACCATAGCCAAGACATGGAAGCAACCTAAATGTCCATAGACAGAGGAATGGGTAAAGAAGATGTGGTATATATATGTATATATAGAATATTACATATATATACAGAATATATATATAGAATATTACTCAGCCATGAAAAGGAATGAAGTAATGCCATTTGCAGCAACATGGATGGACCTAGACATTATCATACTAAATGAAGTAAGAAAGACAGAGAAAGATAAATATCATATGATATTGCTTGTATGGGGAGTCTAAAAAAAGGATACAAATGAACTTATTTCCAAACAGAAATAGACTCACAGACATAGAAAATAAATTTATGGTTACTGAAGGGAAAGGGGGGAGGGATAAATTAGGAGTTTGGGATTAACATATACATAATACTATACATAAAATAGATAACCAACAGGGACCTACTGTATAGCACAGGGAACTATACTCAATGTTTTATAATAACTTATAATGGAAAAGAATCTGAATAAGAATACACACACACACACACACACATATATAGGTGGATAACTGAATCACTTTGCTGTACTTCTGAAACTAATACAGCGTTGTAAATCACCTATAGTTCAATAAAAGTTTTTTTAAAAATTGTCTTGTAGCACAACAACTATAGTAAAGTTGTAGTATGGATTATAAAATGAACTTTATGTATCATTTTCTAAACAGAAGACTTCATTTGCTGATGGAAAGATTATAGGACTGGATCATAAAATAGCTGTGTTCTAGAATTATTTTACCATCCATAAACTGACTTGACTGCCACGACTCATCTTTTCTACACAGGGAGAATGACAATAAGTCTATTTTTTTATAGGTTTGCTCAACATAAAAAATTAGCTAAGGAAATGTGCTGCAAGAAAGAAAGCCATTGTAGAAAAACAACATTTATTAAATTATTATGATATATCGTGAAATCTAACCAACTTTATAATCAGTCTAGAATGTACTTATATTCTTTGTTATTACTGCACATGCATTAATTTTATGCAACATAAAACAAATGGGGGAAGACAACTAGATTTTCTCTCCAGATGGTGTGAAAACAGCAAGGTCAAACTTGAAGAAAGGCTGTCCCTTTTTACAGAGGGGTTAATATTTATCACCTCTCACTTGGTTATGAAGCTCGGTTTTCATATTTTTCCCTGGATTCTTTGGCCTCTGATCCATTGGAAGAGAAATGTATAGATCTTAGAAACGAATCTGCTCTTGTTCATCTGCTAAGCATGGACGACCTGCCTCTTCCCCTACTCTTAGTTTTTTATTGATTTCTTTCTTTTTGGTTCCAGATTAGCATAGCAGTATGCTGGAATACCAAATTTACTGGCAGAAATGGAGACCAAGCAGCTCATTTTTCAAGGACTTCACGGTCTGTTCTCTGCCTTAACCTGCTCCGAGAGTTAGTTCTCATATAACTTCTCAATATTTTCATAATTAGCTGCCCAGAATTTTCATAATTTGTAAACACGGTAAAATGGCTGTCAGACATTTAGTACGGTAAAAGTGGAGGGGAGAAAAGGCCAGCTTCCTTAAACCATTTACATTTGACTCGGGGAGCGAGCTGGGCCCATGCCCATAGCAGTTAGATGATCAGGAGCACAACTCCGAGTGGTTTTTCTTGAGGTGTCACCGCCACACACAACTGCCATGTGTTCTTTCTTGCCTCAGGCTGGCTTTGCTGATCTTCCAGAACTCTGAAGGCTGTACCCCAGCCCCAGTTTTACATCCATTTTTCTCTGCCAAGGTGAAGGCGGCAGAAACCACACGTTTCTCCTTCTCCCTTTCCTCGGCGGAGAGGATCGCCTCCGGATGAACCGTCTTCCACAGCAGCGAGCACTGGCATTTCACCCGGCACGACGGCCAGGGTGGATGTGGCACACAGAAGGAAGCACGATGGAAAACACGTCTTCCTGGTGACGCACGCTGAGGCTGCCAGACAGTGGTGCCTTCCCGTGGTCGTGGTCCAAGCTGCGGGCTGGAGAGCTGTAATTCTGAGCAAGAAAATGTGGGGAAAAGCTAAGAGCAAGAGCAGAGAAGGCTGGAAAGAATCGCGGAGTGCCAGAAGTATGCCCTGGACTGAGTGAGAGAAGACAAAAGAGAGCAAGATACGAGAAATTCTGCAGAATCTAGCCTTCCAATGCAACTTATTTTTTGCTGAATAAATTTTTTATACTTCCTATTAAGATTTAGACAAAGATGGCATTTGAATAAAAAACATTAACTTAAAGCTCTATATTTTCTCCTAAAGTTCTTTAATCCAAGTCAACATTCTGATTATGAGTTCAAGTTCAGTAAAATTTTCTCTGTCTTTGCATCCGTACTGCTTTTAGCAAAGAACAGTTTACAAAATATTACATTCAATGAATTCCATTGAAATTACATACATATATAGGCAGAGAATCCCATGAAAGCTACACATCAAAATACTACCAGGGTCATATCTGCGTGGTGGGATTATAGGAGATTATAATTATCTACTTTTTAAATCTTTTTTTCTCATTCTTCTGTAATTAACATGGCTTGCTGTTTAATTTAAACATGTAAAGAATATTAATGATAGTGTCTTTTGAAAATCATAAAAAAATTCAAAGTCAATTAAAGCTGAGTTCTAGAACTTTAGGGTTTTAATCATAGTTCCCAGCTTCTCAAGACTTCGTAAGAATCTGCTTTGCATGTCATCCCCCCTCTCATTGTCCAGCCTGTTGAATAAAACCTTGTGAGATCTTGAATCTGAGCTATCTGGACTGGCTTCTCCCAAGGTGGATAGTTCATAGTTCCCTACTTTATTTTAGGCTATATCTTCCTGGCTTTCTATGTATGATCTCTCTGGGTTACTTCTTTTCTGGGTTGGAAGCACTATTTGTACTTTGGTCTGTTCAAGATGAAATACTAATTTTTTTCCTCCTTCAAAACTAGAGATTTGAGCATTTCTATCCACTTGTCTTGAAATGTATCTGCTGGAAATAGGAGCATGTCTAAGCCACAGCTCTTTGGCTTGTGGGAACTTCTGTTTCACTCTCTTTGTCTCCCATACACATAGCCTTATATTCCCCCTGTAAGATAACCCTTACACACGTATCACACACATATCTACACACATTTGTTGGTCCCACTGAACGTAAGCCTTGGAGACTTTCTTTCTGAAGGAGGGGAGGGGTGGCTGACAAATGTATAATGACATGTATCCACCATTATAGTATCATGCAGAGTAGTTTCACTGACCTAAAAATCCTCTGTGTCCCACCTAGTCATCACTTCCTCTCCTCTAACTGGAAGACTTTCTTTCGAATTGTGAATCTGGGTTGCTTACTTTGCAGAAATGTGATGATTCTCTCCTGGGAACGTGGAGGGTGCTAGCCTATTACGTGGTAGCCCGTACACCTCAACATTTGTGTGGCTGCTTTATTCAAGGGCCTCTACTGAATCTTAATCAGAGATTTGGTAATCCCTAGAGCATATAATAAGAAACTATTGTATAGTCTTCTTAAGCAAACCAAGATATTCTTGAGGTAGTCACTTGTTGTTCTAGCTGTGAAATTCTTAGAAGTATGTTCTGTGTCATTAACCTACTTCCCGGATTCTGGAGTCAAGTGAGACAGTGATTTCTTTTGAGAGCAGTTTGTTCTTAAATTTGTATGTCTACACGGGAAAGAACTTTTTCTCAGGCCTCTAGAGTGGGTGCAACAGATCAAAGAAGAATGTATTTAATTATCTATCAGATTATCTTGGCTGCAATTTAGGAACATGGTGGACTGAGCTAATGTAGACCCCCTTCCAGCTACAAACACATTCTACATTCATGATGCAGAAGAGAATGTGTGTTGGAGATAATTGGTGCATCCACTTTGGAAAATGTGACCTGCTAACAGGTTCCTATCACAAAGCCTCTGTGACTCTTTGTTTCAAGGATGTCCCTGGACACTGGAGCTTGAGCAGCTCACATGCAGGATAGGCTAGAAATGCCAGGAATGAGAAGGCCTGGGAACAGCCCTCACCCGGTCATGGGAGGGAGTAGGTGAGCAGTAATGTAGCTCCATCTCTCGTTTGGGATAATTCTGAATCATCTCTTACGATGTCTCCCAGAGTCACCTAGTGGGATTGAGCCCCAGTTGCCCACTACAGTAAATTGCTTGGTGAAGCTCAGCTGTGCTCAAAATAACACAGCCATCTAGACACAGTGTCCTATTGAATTTTTCTTCCTAATACTTCTCATAATTATCTATTATACTTTCACTAACAAAACTAACAAAACTAAGTAATAATAACAATGATGTCATCAATACACCACACTAGTAATAGCCTAATTTCTGTCAAATGTTTCTTATGGCAATATTCTAAGTGTTTTGTGTTTTTTAGCTCATTTAATGTTTTTACTGATAGTATTATTAAAATCCTCATTTAAAATTTTTTTATTTTTATTTTTATTTAGTTTTGGCTGTGTCGGGTCTTGGTTTCTGTGCGAGGGATTTCTCTAGTTGCGGCAAGCGGGGGCCACTCTTCATCGCGGTGCGCGGGCCTCTCACTGTCGTGGCCTCTCTTGTTGCGGAGCACAGGCTCCAGACGCGCAGGCTCAGTAGTTGTGGCTCGTGGGCCTAGTTGCTCCGCGGCATGTGGGATCTTCCCAGACCAGGGCTCGAACCCGTGTCCCCTGCGTTAGCAGGCAGATTCTCAACCTCTGCGCCACTAGGGAAGCCCTAAAATCCTCATTTTATAGATGAGGAAACTGAAACTTCAGAAGTAGAAGCTTAGTTCAGTCTTTATCATAATAATATTAGAGTTTCTACCAGACTAACGGTCCCCTCCTATAGTCTGGGTATAGTCTATCCACACAAGATAGACTACTCTAGACCTGTTAGGTCACTGATTGCAGTGGAAGCCCTTTAGGTGAAAGGCATCTGACCACTTCTGGACTGTAATAGATCAACCAACAATTTTTCCAGTTCTGTTTTCAGATATACAAAATAACCAACTTTCTCAAAAAGGATGAGATCATGTGTATGTTTCTGTGAGTGGAGAGTGTTTGAGACTTAGCTAGATCCTGGAGGCTGCTGCCCAGTTTTGTCGATAGTTCAAGTTTTCTTTAAATTTTGTCCTATTGTGATGTCAGGCTAAAACAATGGGTCATTAGGTTTAAGAGCTGAGAGATAGGATTTGTCTTGGCCCCCATGGTAGATGTTTTGCTGAGTTAAAGTTTGCCTGTCAATTGTGCATCCCTTATTTTCCTAAGACAATCCTTAATTCCTCCTGTAGAGAAGGATCCCTGAGTTCTCTTCCATAGAATGTAATGCCTGGGATAACTTAAAAAATAGTTGCTTCTCTTTCACCAATAGAATTTCCTCACAACTCCTTCCATTTTTTTGACTGAAATCATTGTGTTTTATAGCATTTAAGACTTTGTCTTGCAAATTCTCTCATAGACTTACATCACTAATGTGTCTGCAGCCCCTAGAATTAAGGAAAACTGGGAAGTGAACACATCTCCAAATAATTTCTGATAGGGTAAGAGATAGTATGTTAATTACGGAGGTCAACACAGACCCTTCGTGGAGGGTATCTCAGTGATAGGACCATTCAGCACATGATTGGCCCCTCCCCAGCCAGAAGGTGGAGGACCAGACCTGGGTCCCTTTGAGGTAGCAGAATCATCAATTTGCTGATGTTGTAAATTCAGTTTCTCTGTGCATATACATTCATTCTGCACTCCAGTCTATGCTTATGGTTCAGGAAAACCTCAGTCTCTTCTTGTGGCTCAAGAAGTCGCTCCTCTGAGCCATGTTACAAAGGAAGCTCAGAACCAGTGGGGGACATTATGGCTATTGCTAGAACATGTCCACAGAGAAGTTGGAACCCAGAGGAGTAACCCTGGGAACAAGCCTCATATCAGCAGACTAAGATGTTCAACCAGACAAAGCTGGTGACATCTCAGCTCCAGTCCTTATGGTAAAGATGATCTGAAATCAGTGTTGGTGTCCTTAATAATTTGGCATCCTTAATAGCTTCTTACCCATGGCCCAGGTCAGTGGTTCTCAAACTTTAAGAAGTACCTGGAGGGCTTGTGAAAACAGATTGCTGGGAGCCATCCCCAGTTTCTGATTCTGAGGTCTGGCGTGGACCTGAGAATTTGAATTTCTAATAAGTCTCTCAGGTGATGACGATGCTGTTGGTCTGGAGACCTCACTTTGAGCATCTGATCTGTGCTACAGATCCATTTGCCTGCAGTGGTGGGGACTCAGGACGTCCCTACAACCTCTGCCCTGTATGCTTCACCTTCTCTCCCTTTTTCCTGCTCAGATACCTCTTTTTAGATCATGTTGTCTTACACATTAAATTTTTCTTCCTTCATGGGCTCGGTTATTTTCGATAAACGTTTAGTCACCTGCTGTTACTCAATACCATCCTCCACGGCCATGCCAGAATGTTTTGTCTAAAATACAAATATGATCATTTCCCTAATCAAAACTTTTCAAAGATGTCCCAGCTGATCAAAATATGTTGAAGGACATCTTCCTGCCTATCTCTTCAGCTGCCTGGCTTCATCGGCTAGGATGCTTTCATTCACAAGTAACATGGGTAACTGAATCAGTTAGCTCTTGGTGCATGATACAACACCCCAAATCTCTGTGCCTTAAAACAGTGGACATTTATTATTGCTCATGAGTCTGTGGGTCAGCTGGGCAGATTTTCCAGGCTTGGCCAGGCTCACTCATATGTCTGTGGTCAGCTGGTGGTTGGGTAGGCAGCGCTGCTAACCTTGGCTTGGCTTTCTCTCATGTTTGGGTGTCGGCTAGTTGTAGACTAGTCTAGGATGACCTTAACTGAGATGACCAGGCTCTCTTCCATGCGGTCTTTCATTCTTTACGGGCTGGCCCAGGCTGGTAGTCATGATGGTGGAAGAATTCCAAGATAGAGCAGAGACACTCAAGGCCTCTTGTGGTCCAGGCTCAGAACCAGCGTACCACACTTTTGTCACTTTCTATTGAATAAAGCCATTCTCACAGAGTGGGCAGATCCTATAAAACTATAAGACAAAGAACATGGACCCAGGGATGCCATTAATTGAGACTATCAATGCAATTAACCTGCCACAGTACAAAAAATAAAATTTCCTTAAACCTTACACAGATTAATTATTTCACATGATGGGAAGCCAAGATTCAGTGTAGACTATAGAATTGGTTGACTAAGTAACTCAATAATGTCATCAGTGACACAGATACTTTTCATCTTTCCTCTCAGCCATTCTCAGTCTATTGGCTCATTCTCAGGCTGGCTCATTTCAAGGTTTCAAACAACTATCAGCAATAATTGAAGAAATATGCTTTATTGTTCAGACTTGATAGGTTCTTTTACTCAGGAGCCCTGAAAAATTCTCTTCTTGTGTTGCATTGGTTCAAATTGGCTTATGTCTCCCCATTTCTAAACTATCACTTCTTTTGTGCAGCAAGAAACTTCCAGATCAAAAGTGGCTTAAATAACTCAGGTTATTCATACCTTGTTTAGAAAAAAGTCTAGAGTTCTCTTATATATGAAGAGGATTGGAGTCACAGCAGTCCTGGGGTAGGTTCATCGGGTTAATAATACCATTATGAAGTCAAACTCCTCCCATTTCCTCTGTCACCCTAAGTGCTAACATTTTTCTCCCCTCTTGCTCCAAGCAGCATGACCTAACTCAACACCCAAATATTAGAAGAAAGAATATGGGAAGAGAGCTAGCCTCATGCTTTCTCTCTTTATAATAAGTAGGAAGTTCTATCTCAGCAGTCCCTGAGCAGATTTCCAGTATGTCTAATTGGCCACACTGCTTCTCCTGGCTGTAAGGGAAGCTGGGAAAATGAACGTCTGCATCTGTTCTCTCCCTCGTGGGAGGAAAACGATTTCAGTATGAAGGAAGGGACAAAAAATAGCTGTTGTGTATCTCACAACTTTCAAATAAAGGTCTACACAACCCTAATTAATTGGCATTCCAGCACTTGAATTAATGAGGCAATTGAAGGCATGGATATTTAGTATTCTTTTACCAGTGGACAAAGAGATATTTCTGAAAGGCAGAAAAAAAATCAGTGCATCCAGATGTTACTGGTAGATTAAGACATAGATTTCATCTGGAGAAAGTTTTCAGATCGCAGCATTTATTCACTTTCTGTGACCGAGTCACGTTAAATGAGACTGGACACTTAACCTCTGTGAAGTCAAGTGTTCAGTGTGAAGTTGCCTTAGTTACCATCCTCTTGTAGATAACCCGTCCACTCACAGAACTTGCATTAGAAGGGCATTCTGATATCAGTGCATCACATACCAACTCTATTACTCTAAAGGAAGTGTCCTGTATCCTTGTTGTATCCTTCTGTATGTCATTCATCACATTTAATTGAATTGTTTGACATAGAACCCTTTTCTTGGGCTATCACTTAGAAAGAATCATAAATGTACTTTAAATCATACAAAGGAGTTGTTGAGTGAATATGTTATCCTCTCCCAAGTTTTCCATTGCATCTAATCAGGCTTATACTGAACTCAAAGGACCAGATAGTTAAAGGAACAATTCAGGGACACAGATGTCTTCAAATCACTTAGTGTATACAAAGTATGATAAACTACAGGATAGAATTTGAGGCAAGGACTTCCTTGTGTTTCAAAGATTTCCAATTATATAGTGATTTTAACAAATAGATGCACTTCCTTCTAAACAGTGCTCTTACTTTCTGGTTGGAGTTGGTGCCTTTAAAAAGCACAGGTAAGGGAAAATACTGAACACTTTCCAGCTAAAAAGCATGTTACCAGACATTCTGTCTTGCTTGTTTTCTTCTAATGGAATATAAACGATGGGTTATGAGTCACCCATCACCATTCACCATCCTAAGCTCAGCTATCAAATGCTGGCGTGGAGGAATGAGAGGCATGTGATATAGAAGGAGAAGGTAGGTCAGAGGAGCTCAGAAACAGAGGGTACCTGAAGGTCAGCAAATGCTTTTCTCTTGTTAGCTAAGCTGGTGCTTCCTTTTTGAGGGGGCTGTGATTTCAGCCTCTTCAGTTAGGAGCTTAGTTGAACAACAAGAATGATTAGTTCATTTCCCAGTCGGCAGTTATTGTTGCAGGAATGGTTTTAATATACCCAGGGTTTTGGCTTCGATTTTTGCTTTCAAACTCCAGCACGTCTTGAATTGTTTATTGAATCTTTGTTGAGAAACAGAACACAGAGATGAAGCTAATAATTGGCAAGAGTCCCAATCCTTGTGTCATTATGGTCATTAATTAGGGTAAGGGTTTCGTATGGAAAGGTTGCTGATTTGAATCACTTGTTTCCAGATCTCTTCTAGAGGACAGGGGTTATAATTAGGGACTCTATTTTTCTGGAGGTAAACATAGAGATTACTTTAGGAAGCAGAAATGATGCATGCTTAGTAGACAATTTGTTTCATTGGCAAATTAGTCAAAGGAGAATAAACCATCTTTTCCTGATCATTATTTTCAACCCAAAACCTCACTATATCAATCAGTAGAATCTTTAGTATAAGGGAACCTTTATGGAAAATTCACAGTAAAATGAATTACTACACCGAGTATTCCATTCACCTTCTTCCTAAGTAAGTAGGGGCTAATGTCACAGCTTATGTGGAGGATGGATCTATTTCATTTGAGAAGGAACAGTTTCCCAGTGTCCTGCAAAAGGGCTTGACTCATTCATAGGAGGGGAGAGAGTCTGGCACTGTGACCACTTAGGAGCTCTGCATCATATAAACTTAAGTATACACTGACAAATTGTTCTTAATCTCTTTAAAGTTATATAAAGTTCCAAGTTTTCCCAATTGAGATTTTTAATAAATATGAACAGAATGTTAGCTCACAAATTTTGTCTGGTATTTCTTTTTTTCCCTCTAGATGTGCCCATAGTGACGTGGTAAGTGGGACAGCATTGTGTTCTAATCCGATGGCTTGTTCTGAATGTGCAAATCTATATTTCTTTTGAGATTGATTACTTTTTGGGTTAAATAGTCCAATGGAAAGGAATTTTAGTAGATACCAAAATGTAAAACAATGCAGTATTGCCAAAAACATACATAACTGAAGTTGTAAAGATCTCTTTTATTTGTGAGACGGGCTCCATTTTTTTGGTCTCCTGCAGCATCTTCAGGGACTCCCTTTTTTCATTTCGTTTCCAGATGAAATGATGGCAGGTAGCACAAGGTCTTTGTTCAGAGTCCTTATAAATAATGGCCTGCATACTACCCTTTGTAAGATATTTACACAGAAACCTCAGGAGGTTTTGTAATTGAAAATACTAGTGCATGGTAGGGTGTGGTGGTGTTGTCTAATGTGTACTAATGACAGTAGAGTATGTGGGTGTGATGTATGGCAAGATCCCACAGGGCATCTGTCTTCAGCTGCTGGAAATGCCAGCATTGCTCACCACACCCTGTCTTGGTTTTGGAAACTCTTCACAGGATAGGATACTCTCAGGCCAAAGCCTAAACAAGTCTCCTTCTCTGAAGAGGAAAAAAATATACATGAAACAAATTCTACTTCCATTTCTAGAGTCTGACTTATTGGGATATAAACAAGGAGTTTAGATTCCAACATTTTGGCCATTTTATTTGTAAGTGGGATTGGTCAGAGATTAACCTGAAAAGATTGCTGAGACATGTGTTTGCTGGGGCATCTAGAGGCACTTCACTTCAGAGCCTTGTCTTGGGAATTCCTTCTCTATTTATATTAGTGTTATTGCATCTTTCCATCTATATTTATAGATATGATTAATTTCTGAGCAACTCAACTCTATCCATGAAGTTTTCCTGATATTTAAAAAGGAAAAAAAATGTGTGTGTGTGATTATTTGGCATAGATAAAATCCTCAAAAAAATAAGCAGTTATGTACCAGAAGTGAGTGTGGCCAAATTAACCTCCTCGTATTCCCTTCTTTTCCCCTCTTCCATTAATTAGGAGCTATGCTTAAGATTTGGATCTTCGTAGATTTTTTTTTTCAATTTATATTCATTTTTTCTGTGCAGAATATTTCTTTGGGAGAAAAAAGAGAACGACATTCAAAATTAGTAAGCTAAAAATAAAATTACAGGATTTTCTAGCCCAGTGATAGAAGCAAGATTTTCTCAGGGCAGAATTTCTTTGGCAAACCTAATTGGCTAATTTAATTATAGGGATAATGGTATGAATATTAAGATACCATTGTGTGTGTGTAGGGGGGGTGATTTTCTGCTTGCATTTTTGTCTCATTGCTGAAGACAGCTGTTTCCTGCTCGCATGTTCTGCTCCCCACATGGAAATCACTGCCAACACTTTTAGCAGATTCTTTCAACATTTATATACATATCTCTAATGAATATTTGATAATATCACTATTTCTTAATTTTTCCGTTTTAAGAATTATTTCTTGAACTCTCACTATGGAATATGGGAATTTGACTAATTTATTTCTTATCCCTTGACTACAGGTATCCTATAACCCCTTCTTTCCAGGATAATTATTTGGTATTTATTATTAGACCAATTTTTTTTATTGAAGCATAGTTGATTGATAATGTGTTAATTTCTGCTGTAAAGCAAAGTGATTCATACACACACACACACACACACACACACACACACACACATACATATACATATTCTTTTTTATATTCTTTCCATTATGGTTCAGCACAGGATTCTAATTATAGTTTCCTGTCCAGTATTTATTTCTGTGTGATATTATAACTATGAAATTATTAGTCACAGCTGAGCCATAAAGTATACTATATCTTTTTTCCTTTATAATTTTTTGTTGATATTTATCTGCTTTCTTTTTTGTTTTCTTTGTATTGATCATTAGTTAAGCTTCATATTTGCCTCAGCTCTGTATATTTCTCAATATGTTTATAGACATTTGGTAATCTATCCATTTCATCTTCTGCCATGATTTTCCATAACATTCTAATATACTGTAATCAAGATTGATTGCTCTCTATATGGGCTACACAGCGGCTCTACTGGGATTTCTCTTAACCATCATCCTGATTTCCCTCACTTACCTCTTCGAAGTTCGTTTCCTATTTTCTAGAACTCATGCCTTCTTTTTCCTTCAGGAACATATGACAGCTTATATGGGTGAGTAAAACTTTGACATCGTATAACCTTGTACATACGAAGATATCTTGACTCTTCCTTAACACTGAATTGAGAATTTAGCAGGATGTCTAATTTTTATCTTGGAAATAATTTTTCCTAAAAAATTTTGAAGACATTTCTTCATAGTCTTCAGGCGTTTAGAGGTACTGTTGAGAAATCTGTTATGGATTCCAGAACCTTTATATAAAAACCCACTTTTTCTAATTACAAAATCATAGGATCCTCTTTTAGTTGTTAGAGCTAACATTTCACGATGGTGTATTTTGAGGTCCATTTTTTATCACTGTCCTGTGGGCTCTGAACCCTTTTAATCTGGGGGCCTCTCCAAATCTCCCTCTATTTGGGATTGTCTTCAGGTATTTATCTGATTGTTTCCTTTCTACTATTCCGCTACTATTTCTACTGTTTTCTTTTTCTCATTTCACCAACTTTATCTCCCAAACTTTATATTAAAGTTTAAAAAAATTCCTTCTCTTACATTAACTTCAGAAAGCTTTTTTGTTATTTTCTGAAGATGTTTTTTCTCTAGCATTCTTTCTCCTTGATATACTTCTTATCCCTTTGAAGAAAATTTTTATTCCTCCAAATACCCATTTTTTTCATGCTTGCTTATTTTGTATCTATTTTTAATATTATATTCTTCCTTGAAATTCCTGGGGTCCTAGACTGTTTGTTGACTGTAGTCTTCCTGTGCCATGATTCTGATGAGGTGATTTCCTTACAGAAGCCCAGAGACAGTACTTTAAATCTTTACTCTTGGTATAGTGGAATTTTCCATAAAAGATACTTTCTATTCCCTACATAGACGGTAGGCACCAGCTTCCCATGCTCTAGAATTTAAGTGGCGGGGAAAGTCAAGAAGTACCTTTTCATCAACTTGTCTCAGTGTAGGGTCTTTCTGCTTTGCTATCTCTAGAACATAAATCTCAATCTTTTACTGGGTTGGGGACTGAACCTTACCTTACTGCAGATAGAGACATGACCACTCACTCAGTGAAAGGGGAATCCTGGGGGAAGGGGACAGTTCTAATTTTGTCCTTAAGTAGACTTCTTATCTATCTTTTTTCCCCACCTTCACTCTCAATACCAGAAGTAATTGCTGCTACCAGTTCCTGAGACTTTGAGGACATCTTATGGAAAATAAAATTACTCTTTGACCTTTTGCTGTATCACTTTAGGATTCAGCTTTCTCTGGTATACCAAATCAAGCACCACTCATTCATCTACTTCCCAGCTTAAAAAACTGAACTTCTCTTGTCTTTTTACTGGTTCTTGTTTTCCTTGTGGGATTCTTTGGTCATTAATGAATTTTCCTTGTTATCGTTTTATTGATTTTTTTCAGGAGATAACAGCACTAAGTTGCATGATAATGAGATTACTATTTGTAATTACATCTGGTGTTAGCTCAGGGACTCTAATGAAGCAGATACCAAGTTGGAACTAGGTGCATAAGAGATTTATTCATTGACAAACCTATGAAGGACAAAGGGGAGAGGGAGCAGGTGTAGGAGGGAAGGGCATTCATATGTGTTGCAGGTCTTAGGACTGTGAAAAGACAGGACGAAGGAGGAAGCTTTGAGTAGGATGAGACTTGTACTGCAGCAGAACTTTGAGAAAGCTTGGCCAGGCTGATGTGTAGTCTCAACACCAAGATTGCTCATTAGAAGCGTCACACACTAGGCAGGAATGGTCTGGTCTAGTAGCTGTGCCATGCTCTCAGTCATTGTTTGGGAGAAGTGGGGTCTTGATGTGTATATTGTGATGGATCACAAAGATGTGGCAGACGGAGGCTGTCAGCTAACTACACTTCTCATAGCAGAGTCTGTCTTGAAGAAATAGCTGGTCAGTACATGCCTATGGCTACCACATTTCTACTCAAAAAAAGCATCACCTGAGTACGAACTTTATGTAGAAGAAAGTATTAGTTACTGTCTTCATCAGTTTGGGTTGCTGTAACAAAGTGCCGTAGATTTGGTGGCTTACAAACAATAGAAATTTATTTCTCATGGTTCTGGGGGCTAGATGTTCAAGGTCAGGGTACCAGCATTAAGTTCTGGTGAGGGTCTTCTTCTGGGGTATAGACAGCTGATTTCTCATTGTACCCTCACATGGCCAAAAGAGAGCAAGCTAGCTCTCTGGCCTCTTCTTAAAAATGCACTAATCCCATTAATGAGGGCTCTACCCTTATGACCTGATTACCTCCCAAAGGCCCCACCTCCAAATACCATCACATTGGAGATTAGATTTCAGCGTATGAATTTGGGGGGGGGGGCACACGAACACTCAGTCCATAACAGTTACTATTCAGTGGTTGTGCAAGAAAACAATGACATTATCTTTCCTTAAAAAAACATACAGTGTAGTTGAGGAGAATGACAGGGAGTACAAGCATTACTTTCCCATAAAAGATTTCTTTGAATCCTCGTTTACTTCATACGAGAAAGAGAACGTCCCCAGCCATTGCCCAAATCCTGGCAGTAGTCACTGAGGATTATGAGTGGGCTCTCTTGCTCCTTGCCCATCACCCGCGTCATCTGCTCCCCGGCCTGTCGGAAGTAACCTTCCCACAGGTCTTTCTTATTCCTCTCCTGCCTGCCTACCACTCATTTACCACCCAGCAGCCACTGTGTGCTCTTTCAGAAATATAATTGGATCCAGTCATTTCTTCTTAAAACATTCTGATGGTTTCAAATTGCTTTCTGACGTGTAAGCTCTTTCTGTGGGCTGTAAGCCCCACGGTATCCGGCAGGGGCCCAGCTCATCCCGCGCTGCCCTTGCTTCCTCACTGCATACTGACCGTGCAGGCAGCCCCTGTTCCTCCCTGATCCTCGGCCTGGCCCATTCCTTCAGCCTGCAGAGCTTTGCACTTGTGTCCCTTCTGTCTGGAATGCCCTTTCCCTGCCCTTCCCACTGTTGTCTCCTTGATCTTTATATTTTAAATACCACAAGCCACATACACTTGACTTGGGCTGCTTGTAACCCAAAGCAGAACCAGACCTTGACTTCTGTGATGGGCCCAGAAGACTCCTACCACTTATAGTTAGACATCCATCAACAGCTACCTGAGCTAAGGAGAGCTCTTATTTGCTTTCTGGGGGAAGGCTGAGAGAACAGTAGCAAGATTAAAGAAAGACTTCCATCTCAGGTCTCTTCTGTCAACAGGTTAGTCAGATATCCCCTTGGTAAATGCAAATTATCGTGCAAACTGGTCGAGTGTTGAATAATGAGAAGACATCCATGTTTGGAGGAATGCCTGAATAAAATGGATCATTTACAGTGTGGTTGTATGTTTAATTTTTTAGTTATAGGTAAATGTGTATCCAGACTGCTAATATAGTGCCTACGGTACAGCAGATTCTCAATAAATTAAATTGTCTTGAGTTGATCATGTAAACATCAGAAGCACAGGGTGTCTATGTAGATAGCTATATTGCAATTTTGTGGTGCCCTGCCTATCACAAACAGTGAATAAAACTTATTTGCATGTCCTGTTTTTAAAGATCTAGAACTTGTGAATATTTGAGGACTGCCTGCATGGTGGTAAGTGAAATGATAGACATGGAGCGTTAATTACTCTCTGCTTCATTCAGTCTCTCCTGTTTTTAAATTAATATTGTCACCTATAAAAATGGGGAAGGTTGAAAGAAAGACAGGTCTGAAGAGGGAAAAACAAGTGAATTTGCATTAAATCTGTTGCTCTTTTTTCTATGCACTTATTTATTTGTCATTAGGTAAAGAGGGACATATAGGAGGAAAATTTATCCCCTGTGCTATATCTTATGTCATAATGTACAAAACAGTAAGTAGATTATGAAATATTAATGCTGTGTTGATTTTCTATACCAAGGATTGGCAAACGTTTTTTCTTTAAAGGGCCAGATAGTAAATATTTTAGGCTTTGCAGACCACAGGGTTGCTGTCATATCTTCTCCTTTTTGTCCCCTCTCCTCCTCCTCCTCTTCCTCCTCCTTTTCTTCTTTATTCTTCTTCCTTTATAACTCTTTAAAATGTAAAAACCATATTAGCTCATGACAAGGCAGTGATCAAGGGCCAGATTTGGCATGCAACTGACCTTTGACCTATATAATAATCCAACTCATTTCACAAAAGTCAGAACCAGACAGAAGCTGTCATCTGAAATTGTTATAAATAAAGTAAGAACAAAATGGTAAACTCTAAAAATATGGGAGACTTTATAATTCTAATTTTATCCAAGGATAAATTAAAATGTGCATTTGCTTAGCAACAGAAAAAATAAGACCAGAAATATGCAGCGATTCAGATACACAAGTATTTCCTAATTTCTTGTGTCTTCTGGGGGAGGGATTTAGAATGATCGAACTTCTAAATTTATGGTCAGGATTCCTAAGTTTTGAGTTAGATTACAAGTGCAAGAAAAATATGCATTTTGCACATTATCATGGGAAAGAAGGGTGCAAGTTGTCTCCCAGAGTATCTAGGGAATGTGATTGGTGGATTTATTTTTTACACTAGTTCATGTACAGTCAAGTCTGTGCATGCAGATTGCATAAGCACTAGTATTCAGAAGGGTTGCTGCCAGTGGTGTGCAGGTAAATCTGCTCTATACAAAGAAAACCATAGTTACGATTTTGATGGTGTAAATACTCCCGCCATGGTCCCTTTCAAGCTACCAATGGCTTAACACTCATCTGACAAAATTCATGAATGTTTAATAATCAGCTCTTCAAGCCGATAGAAGCTGACTCTAGCATAACACTGGTTATCGCCCACCTAAGAAAGTGTTTTCTGTGTCTTAGAATACTTTCCTTGAAAGGTACCTATTCCTTACTATGTCAGATTGACTTGCCTTTAATAAATATTTTTAAGGAAACAATATAGAAAACTCCGAGCACTGTTAAATTATGAAAAACATGTTTTATGTCAAAGATTTGTAAACTATAGCTTGTGGGTCAAATCTGGCCCATGGTCTATTTTTGTATAGCCCTTTGGTTTAGAATGATTCTTACATTTTTAAAGGGTTGTAAAAAAAAAAAAAAAAGGAGAGGAGGAAAAGACACAGCAGAGACCTCCTGCAGCTCGCAAAGCTACATTATCTGGCTCTTTACAGGAAAAGTAGACTGACCCTAATCTATTTTATCATCACCTGAATTGAAAAACACAGTGTATTTCAGTCATCTATAAGAGGCATACAGTTGTTAAGTAGAAATCCAAAGACAATATCATTATGTGAAAATGAGATAAGAGAGGTAGACATGCAAGCATAATTAATAGTTTGCACAATACACATAACCCAAGAAGTTAACCCAAGTTAAATTATATACTTTTGCTTAGAAATGCTTGCCATTTTAATCCCTAAGAATACAAAATTTTAGATGTTGCCATTATTGGCAAAAGATGTTGGAACAAGTGGAATTCTTATTCACAGTAGTTTCTTATAATCATATTCTTATCATGTGAGCTAACAAATCCATGCCTAGGTGCATTCCCAAGAGAAATGAAAGCATATTAACAAAAAGTTTTGTATAAGAATGTTTATAACAGCTTAATTTATAACAGCCCCCAATTAGAAACAGCCCAAATGTATATCAACATGTGAATGAGTAAACAAATGGTGGTATATTCAAACAATGGAATACTACTCAGCAATGAAAAGGCTGAGTTATTGTTACATGCAACAACATGGATGGATTTCAAAAGTTACTCTGAGCAAAAGAAGCCAGATTCAGCAAACTACATACTGTATGATTCCATTCTCTGTAGAGGACCAAATAGTAAATATTTTAGTCTCAGCTACAGTTAACTTAATTCTACCATTTTGACACAAAAGCAGCCATAGACAGTATGTAAACAAATGAGCATGCCTGAATTACAATAAAACTTTATTTTTGGACACTGAAATTTTAATTCCATAAACATTTCATTTATAATGAAATATTGTTTTTGTTTTTGCCTGTTCCAACCATTTTACGGGGGTGGGGGGGAAACATTTTTAGCTTGTGGGTCTTTCAAAGAGTAGTGGGCTAGATTTGTCCTGTGAGCCATAGTCTGCAAACACTTTGTTATAGAACAAACTATACTAAAATAAATGTCAGAAAGCAGATAAGTAGTTGTTTGGGGCCAGGGATGGGATAGGGTCAATTACAAAGGGCACAAAGGTAATTCTGGAGGGGGGGGGGTGGGATGGAAATGTTTGATATCTTGTTCGGAGTGGTGGTTACATACAAGTATATGTTTGTTAAAACTCACCAGCTGTACACTTAAAATGGGACATTTTATTACATGTAAATTATACCTCAGTAAAGTTGATTTTTTAAAAAAGCGAAGAGAAAGAAAAATAAACTGCAGCTAGAGATAGATATATTCATTTTAACCTTATCCTTCTGAAAAACTTTCATTAGCTTGAAGTCTGTTTCATATGATGTTGAGCCTAACTTATGAGGTAACAATTTTCTCAGGTAACTAGAGATTGACCAGGGTTTACTAGGTAAAGTTTTGGGGTGGGAAGACTTGAAGGCAAAGGAAAGAATTAGCTCAAAACTAGTCAGTTGAATCTATAGTTCTGTGGTCCAAATTTATAACCTTTTAAAAACTAATTTGTTTCAGAGCTGCTGATTTTATTATCATTAAAATATATTGTACAATCATGGGAATGTGCTAAGAAATTAAGGAATCTCAAATATATTTTAAAATGCCATATTGACGTGAGGGATGATAGAAAGTCACATCATAATAATATCAATAATTAAGTCTGATATCAATTTAATTCTAAAACTAGTACTATGATAAAAGCTTTACCTGCATTATCTAATGAAATTCCAAAATATCCTTATAAGGTCAGTGCCTTTATTAGCCTCATTTTCACATGAAAAAAAGTGAGGCTTAGGTTAAACAGCTTGCTCAGAATTGCACAGTTAGAAAGGGGCCAAGCCAGGACTGAATCCAGGTTGGCTAACCCGGGAAGCTTCGTGTGATAAGACAGAAAACAAAAAAACAAAACAAAAAAAAAACCTCTTTCCCAGAAGATTTGATTAGGGAAAATAAGAAAGGAAAAAAAAAAAAATCTTGGTTGTAAATCCTTTGAGGATTTAAGGATATGGGAAAACAAGTACCTTAATTTTCTAAGCCCCATATCAAAGTGCCTGGCCTTTACTAAGTGTGCAAAAAATGTTTGTGGAATGAATTAATCAAAAATTGTTTTCCAAATGTTTTGGGCTTAATTCCTCAGCTACCTTTTCCCCCAAAATTTTAAAATTAAATTTTATTGAGGTAGAATTGATATGACATAAAATTAACCTTTCTAAAGTATACAATTCAGTGGCATTTAGTACATTCGCAGTGTTGTGCAACCATCACCTCTATCTAGTTCTTCTTATCTAACTTTAGAAACAGTATAAAATTTAACTTCTCTGCATTATTGATATGTTTCAAAACCCTGGAAAAAATATAAACTTGATGAGAATGCTTTTGATCATAACTCCTACCTTATCTTTAGCAATGTAAAAGCTCTTAGGCATCTGAGGCTTACAGATCTGGGTACCACCAGCACTCTCTCTTAGCCATTGAATGAGGAACACATTCTCAAGTCAAGATGATCTTTTTCAAGATCAGGCATTTGCCGGTTATACAGGCTGTGTCGCTGATGTTAGTCCCGTTGCTTTTACACTCCACGAGTATGTCATTCCACTTTGATCACTCACAGTATTTGCTGACTTTCTGGGAAATGAGTAAGAGTGTTTCATTCAACCATAAGCATGTCCGGGACTGGGCTACAACTCTTAGCGCTCTCTTCACTGTCCTTAAATAGAGACAGGGACATCTTGATCTGAAGGTGGTTACATGCTGTCAGGTGCTGTGGAAGTTGGAAATTGTAGACACCTGGGCTGTTATATTACTCTTGGGCTTGTTTTATGGGCGTGATTGATGCCAGATGAAAGTTGCTTGGGCAGACTGGAGCACTTACCCAGGTGAGAGTTTTTAATGGCATTCCGATAAGGAGAGAGCCATTGGGCAAATCATCACCAGGCTCTGAAAGTCCACCAGCGATTGTTATCCACAGCCGACATCTGTTTACTTCCTTAACCTTATGACAGCTTATCAAGTCCCCAGATGCGTGCACACCAAAGGTGAAGGAAAAAAAATTGTGCAGCACTTCTTTTTATCAGTTGTCTATGCCACTGTTTCTTCACAGTTGATGTTTGTGTTTTTCCTAGAGAAAGATGCATCTGTTTGCATCAAACTACCTTCTCATTATATATATTTTTATAACCTACTGAGGGAGAAAAGAAAAAAAAGAAAGAACAAAAGAAAAGTCCTTTCACACTATCAGCTCAGTCTTGCGCCCAGATTGCGCACCTGTTCCTTTCAAGTTCCTTTCAGGAATGACTAAGAAAATGATTTTATTATATAGTGACCTTCAGTCTAAATTCCCCTTTACGAAGCAGTGGCATTAAATAGTGAGATTCCAAGTACTGCAGGCACTATCAATACAGTTAAAACATACATCTGGAGACAATGGTTGTTTTATGACAGAAAAAGTAACACTCTAAGAAAACAGGAGTTAAAATGTTTAAAATGTCCAGAAAAGCATATAGAATGATTAAAATTCATCAAGAAAAGGTCATATAAATATGATGTCTGCTTAACAATGTTTCCTGGTGCTACTCTGTTCCAGATTTGAAAATCAGATATCCAATTCAAACAATAATTGTTAAGTGTATGAGTAGTCCAGTTTCATTTTTACAGTGTGACTCAGCAGCTGTACTCCATTTAAGGCAGGTTGAGCATTCTAATAATTCACTTTAATTAACTACTTCTTTCTGATAATGGGTCCTTTTGTTGTAATCCACCAAGGAAAGTTTTGAAGTTGGCTCAAGTTACCAGCAGAAATCATGATAACATGTTTTGATGCTTCTTAGAAGCTTCTCTCCCCAGAGACCCTCAGATACTTATCTTTCCGTTATCCATAGACTTACTGTCCTCTTTGACATTTTCCTGGAAAACCTTTAATTTCAGAGTTTTTCTCTATTTGCCTAATGTTTTCTTTTGCTACTCAGAGAGCATCGTTTTATGAAATGACACCAGAATGAAAACAGTAAATGAGCTGTACACACGAAATAGCATTTCAAGCAAGGATAGGAGTGACTTTTTTATATTCCATCAGTTTTGGAATATCCGCATGACTTTCCATACTTTATACAAATAATTTAAAAAGTATACATTAACTGGAGAAAAGATTAATTTTATTGACCTGCTATTTGCCTGCTGTTTCAACTCCAACTCTATTTGATCTAAATTGAGATAAAGTCAGAGAAATTTTTCTAAAAAATCAGTGAAGCTCTGGAAAGTCAACATAGTTTCAAGATAGTGTAGTGTTCTAACTGGGCTTGACTTTAAGCATCCTGATGGAATGGCCATTTGTTTTTTCAAGGCTTTGGTTGTCATTTCATGGTGAATTTTTCAGCAATGCCATCCACTTTCAGTCCTTTTAACATGTTAAGATATGCATTCTAAACATGGAAACCACAGGCTCTAATAATATTTAATTGTTATCCCCTTGTGTTGTAATTCTATACCCTTGAGGGGGTGGAGGGGCAGCAACTGTTATCACCAAGTGTAACATTTCATAACATCTTCGAACAGACAGAAATAACCTTCTTCAAAAGCATACAGGGACACTTGGATGTAGCAACATACTGGCCTCTGGAAGTCACTCATCACTGCAAGGACGGTTAATGACTTTCCCCAGACATTTGTTTCTTCCTGTTTCTGTCATTCCTTAAATACCTACCTTTTGTCACCAGTTCTTAGTCCTTATTCTGCAGAGTTGAATGCCTGCAACAGAGGCCCCAATGAGAGCGGATTCATATAATATCTGACAACTCTTAAATGGCCGAACACACTGCTAGGATTTATGAAGTGCCCTTTCATTCAGGGTTCTATTTGCTTGAATTGTTTAGACACTGCATGGGAAGAAACTTGCCCAAGAAAAGAAAGGGTTAGAGCACAGATCTGATATAAAAACAAAGGTAGAGTATGAAGATGTGTAGAGTTGGTAGATGTTTATGTATTTTGGTTTTGGGAAGAGAAAATCATCAATCTTATTGATGTGAAAGTTACATAAAATGAAGCCATTTTTGAGTGTACTCTTTGATAAGTTTTGAGAAATTTGTCTATCTGATCACTTCCACAACCAAGATATAGAACAATTCTGTTACCCTCAAAGATTAAGTCCCTTTCCAGACAGTTCCCCCCTAATCTCTGACTACAGTCAGACATGGATTAGATTTGTCTTTTCCGGAGTTTCGTGTAATTAAAATCTCAGAGTTGTGTACTTTTTTGTGTAAAGCTTTTACCACTCAGATAATGTTTTTGAGAGTCATCCACATCATCATGAGCCTTTAGTGTTCCTTTTAATTGCTGATTAGTATTTCTTTGCATGGAAATACAACAGTTCATCCAGTCACCTATTGATGGACTTCTAATAGGTGACTATGACAAATAAAACTATGAACATTCATGTACAAGTCTTTTTGTGGATACACGTTTACACATATTTAGGCTGAGTGCCTAGTAGTGGATGGCCATGTCCTATGGGAAATGTATGTTTAGCTTATAAGTAACCGACAAGCTATTTTCCAAGCAGTTGTACCATTTTGCGTTCCCACCAGCAGTGTGTGAGAGAAGTTATTCCAATACTTGCCAACTCTTGGTATTGAGATTCTTTTTAATTTTAGCCATTCCAGTATGTAGTGATATCTATTTATAGTTTTAACTTTCATTGCCTTGATAAATAATGATGCTCAGCCTATTTTTATGTGTTGGCTATTTGTATATCTTCTTTTGTGAAGTGTCTGGTAGTGTTTGCCTATTTTTATAGAATAATGTGATCTATTATCGAGTTTCTTGGGTTACTCCTATTCTACATACAATTCCTATGTCAGATATATATTTTGCAGATATTTTTTCCAGGCTGTTTGCTATTTTGTTCTCTTATTAGTATCTTTCAAAGAATTGTGGTCTTTGTGACTCAAATAAGAAAGCCTAACAGATTCCAAAGTTTTAAAGACTTCTTCTGTGTTTTCTTCTGGAGGTTTTATATTCTGAATTTTCATGTTTAGCTCTATGATACATTTCAAGTTAATATTTACATGATGGAAGGTTAAGGATTAAGGTTTACCTTTTCATATGAATAAACACTTGTTCCAACACCATTTGTGTAAAAGACTATCCTTTCTCCCATTGAATTGCTGTTCTAGGTAAATCCATATATTAGGTTTTTGCTTGTTTTACATCATGAATAGATATAAAATTTTGTCAGTTTTATTTTCTGCATCTATTGTGATTGTATGACGTTTCTGTTTTTGTTCTGTTAATATGGCAAACTTGAATGACTAGTTTTTCGAGTGTTAAACTTCTGTCATATGTAGTACATTTCCTGGAGCGTTCTGAACTAGTACAGAGCTATTTGGGAGAGGGAAGTTCTACTTCTCCAGAAATTCTGTAGGTGGTATCTTAAACATAGAGATACTGTTAATATACCTTATACCCACGTGCTGATATGTCCTTGGAAAATGTGCAAGGCCCATTTGCTATGAAAGTGTCTCCGGATGCTTTCTGAAGGGGTCAGAATATGCTGATAAATCTTGGAAATGCCCATCACCAAGACTATTTTGAAAGAATGTTGTTGTTTTTTTCTTTTATTTCCCTCTATATTAGTTTCCTATTGCTGCTATGAAAAATTAGCATAACCTTAGTGGCTTAATATATTTCCTAGTTATCTGGAAGTCAGAAGTCCTAAAGTCAAGGTTTCAGAAGGACTGCGTTTCTTCTGAAGGCTCTAGGGAGAATTCCGTTCCCTGTCTTGCCCAGCTGTTAGAGGCCTCCTGCACTCCTTGCCTGCGACCCCATCACTGCAGTGTCTGCTTCCGTCACCATCACATCTCGCATTCTGACCCCGACCCTCCTGACTCCCAATTATCAGGGTCATTGTGATTGCAGATAATCTCCCCAGATCAAGATCCTTAATCATGTCTGCAAAGACCCTTTTGCCAAATTAGGTAGCATTTGCCCAGTTTCTTGGGAACAAGCCATGGACATTGTGGGAGATGTCATTCTGCCTACCACACATCCTAACATCTTTTCACAGGAAACTTTCCATGCTTTCCTTATTTGGGGAATTAGCATTTGAAGGATATGCCTTTCTTTGGAATCACGTTATCTATGGCCCCTACATGGCACACTACAGATATCAGCCTGGGCTTCAATGTTTTTAGAGAAGATATTCGTTTTTACAAGTTATATCCTAGGTAACATGGAGAATATTCTTTTTTTCCTGTTGAAACTATCCCAATCATGTATCACTCTTGTATATATCCCAACAAAAGCCATGATGCTGTGGGCGTATGATATATAATAACAGCATTCACAACAACAATCCACAACTCTCTCCTAGAATATCTGGGAAGGATTTTATCACTCCCTTCCCTGATGCTTACCAATTACAAAAGGAGCCTGTGGTTACAGGGTGAAAAATCTTACATTTTCCTCTGTTTTTGGCCTAGATCATGGAGCGTGTTAGGCGCCTGGTTTTAATGATTATTTTAATGGTATTTTAAGCCACAAGCTTAGATTGCTTCTTGCTCTTGCCAGTTCTTACTTGTCTTTTATGTCTTATAAGCCTTGTTCCTCAAACCCCACTGGGCAGAGACAGAGCTTTCCCCTGTGAGCTGTGCATTGCCAAGCAAATCACTGGCCTTCAGTAAATAATAATAGCATTCGGGGCTATGACAGGAGATGGAAACTGGAGCTTTTCTGACCCTCAGTTCCCCAGTATTCTCAGAGCCCACTCATTTTGGCATATATTTTGGAAACTGAAAGATCTCTGAGGACATATTAATTATCACTTTTATAATGATATCAATAACTGTATGTATGTGGGTACATATACCCACTCTGGTTGCAGCTCAGGTACATTAAAAAGAAAAAGTTATTGAAGCTCTACTATGTACAAATCACTTGTTTGAGCATAATGTGGTGAAAATGATAGGAGATATAGTACTGACTTCCAAGGAACATATATATATATACACACACACACACACACACATATATGTATAACATATATGTGTGTGTATATATATGTTGCTACAGGCCTGTTGCATATACGAAGGTTATGTGCACACACATGTATGCACAGCAGCTTTTAAAATTAAATTCATAATTTGTTTCATTCTGTATGGAAGAACACTTCGGAAACATAATTTCAGCTAAAGAACTTTCTTTTTCCCATTTGGAACACTTCTTGAAATAAACAGATAACTTAGAGGCCATTAAAAATTTTAAAACCTCTTGTCCCTCCATCATGTTTCCGCTCTTGAGCCCCTATGACAGCAAAGTGACTTAATGATATTTATATTCCAGAATCATTGGCACCACTAGTATTTGTTTATCAAAGATTTGGGGGAGTAGAGACAATATGGGAGAAATTTTCCTTTATTTTGTGTATGGACGTGTGTGTGTGTGTATGCATGCATCTGTGTTTGTGTTTGTAGATAAGTTCGGTTCAGAACCTTCTGAGCAATAAAAATGCTTTATATTGTAATGACAAATATATAAGTATGGGAGCGGCAGTTTAGGAAGGATTTATGCTGACTCCTTTTTCCCCAGATTTATTTGGTTAGTAGCAAAAGGTGACCTGATATCTAGGAAGGTGCCTCTAGGTACTGCTGGAGACACCTAGCCCACATTTGAGGAAGTCCTACTTATTTGGGGAAAATGCTTATTTGCAAGTTTAAAGGAGAATGCTCTCTTTTCTCTGCACTTTTCCCTGGGGTATGAACCCTGAACCACACTCTCCACCCTCACACTGAAATCCCCTTGTTAATCCAGGTTAAAGTTTGTGCATGAGGCCTCATTTATTTTCAATGGCTTTGACGTAGGTATGACAGTTGATTCAGAAATTGTTTTGGTTAATGGAATTTGGCTCTCTGGAAAGCCCCACTCCTCTTTTCCTCTTTAAAACATGCCATAGCAGTGGTGACAACATACTGTGGCCAAAAAAAAAAAAAAAAAAAAATCATCGTATGGCAAGCTTTTTCAACCTCCTCTCACGCTTAGGATGCTTTTGTCTTGGGAATAGTCCTCCGATGCTTTGCCCTCACTGTACGCATCCTGCCCAATGAAATACACCGGAAGCGTCATGTTTTTCAAACATGTTTTTATTTATTGTGGGGAAAATAATACATTAAAACAACAACTAGGAAATACCATGTGTAAGATGATATAATATGAACTTTATGTACATGAGCTGCAGAGACACAGGGCAATGGAGATTTGTACGACAGAGAGAAGGAAGGGAAAGAAGAAAGAACTGCAACGCTATTGACTTCCATTTCACTAAAAATCTGGTTCCTTCAAGAGTAAAGCTTTAAATCAGACTTAGCAATTAGAAAGGAAATATTTGTACCCCTGTAAAGAAGAATCAGGCTTAGAAGAAGGATAACTATGACCTATATTCTCTATTCCATTATTCCCTGAGGTTCCTGCATGGAACTGACCCAGTGCCATTCTCCCTTGAGACAACTGGAGTCTCATTTAAAAGAACCAGCAAAGATTTATGTCACATTTCCAATCCTCAGACAACACTCCAAGCCCAACAGGTATCCTATAAATTATGAGAAATATAGAATGTTAGGCTGAGCCGAGCCTTCTACTGATGATTGGTGGACTTCACTTGGGAAAGCCTCATAAATGTCCTGCTGGTACAGTCTTTAAGCATAAATATCACAGAATCCTTGGCTGTTTTTTTTTTTTTTTCCTCTTGTAATATTCCAAGTCAGCTTCTGTAAAAATAAGTCAGTTTTACTGCTTAAACCAAAGGTTCTTCATATAGCCCCAAAGTGTACCAGTGCTGTACTTATTTATGCAGAGAAGTTAATCCAAAGCTGGAGAGACTTTGATCTTGTGTTGTCAAAAAGCCAGGATCAGTGAAATGATTTGTAAAAGGGCTTCTTAGATCAGGTGTGAAATGGTGAGAACGTGGAGCGAAAGCTGTTTTAAAGATGTGCTTTCTGCTCTTCTACTTTTTTTTTTTTAATGAAGGGACAGTTCAAAGGATGGGCAGTTCTATTATGGATAGTTTACAGACACAAGTAAACCTTTTCTCCTCACTTCCACTTCTATTTACAGAGGAGGATTTTTTAAAAGTTGCAGAAAATGAGGATGAATGACCTGAACATAAGCTGGCATGTACTTAATAACTGAAGCATTTTGAAAGTTAGCTGAAAAAGCAGTGCCCAGGGATGGTTGTGTCTGGAAGCAGACAAATGAAGCTGATAAGCTCAAGAAACTCCATCACTACTTAAACACTAGACTTTACCCTTCCCAATTTTCTTCACACCTGGGACTTGATGTCAGACTAAGCTCCCAAGGGGCAGTGGTTCTTGCAGGCCAGCTTGTTAACCCAGTGCTTTCTCTGCTGTCATGACATTTTGAACAGTCTTAAATGTACATATAAGAATGATGGTGATCATGGAAATACTACCTATTTGGAATGGAATAGAATAACGTAGAAAGAAGCAGCATGGAAATATCTCTATTTTTTAGTAACAATATTTTTTCTTACTTCCTAAAGAAATAGTACCTCCCAATTTTAAAAGAACAAAAAGAGATATTCACTAATATAATATATCCCAGATATCGTTTTGGATCTTAATGGAAACACGTTGATTTAGGTTTCTTTGCAATGTGGTGTTACTTTTATCCACTACCATGGCAGATGGTGGATGCACACCACTATAAACTATGGGAACTCAGAGGCTCTTGTAATCTAATGGCCTCGGTTAACGTTCTCAATAGATAAGCAGAGTGATAGAATGGACCTCGAAACTGGAGGGCCTAGCTGACTGGCCTCTTGTAGTTTATATTTTCTCTTTTTTTCTTCTTTTGGCCACACTGCATGGCTTGTGGGATCTTAGTTCCCCAACCCTGGATCGAACCCGGGCCCTCGGCAGTGAAAGCGTGGAGGCCTAACCACTGGACCGCCAGGGAATTCCTATTTACATTTTCTCTTACATTCCAATTAGAAACCTCTGTTTCTAATTCCATAACTTGGACCTTGTGATTTCTTACTTCTTGTTCCATGAAAGCATGCTGTGAAGAATTGAGCTAATTCTCAAAGTGTGATTGTGACTGTGTGCACTAACATGAGCTGGTATCATCTTCACCCAAGGGTTCTTTGCTTGAAAATTTTGTGGAATTGAAGCTTCAGGTTTTTCATCATCACTGACAAATGCCAGAGAGATATAGCAGAGAATTCCCTCAGCTACTCAGACAGTCTCTCTTACCCATGTCAGAATAAAAAGAAAAAAATTGTTTTTGCAGCAGATTCATTTTTCTGGAAGCAGCCAAATCACACGGTTCTCTGAGCCTTTAGTAAAGCAATAATAACAGCCTAGGGCAGCCGGTCACTGCAGGGGACTCTGGAGGGTGGAGGAGGGGTTTCAAAAAATCACACAGACACACACACACAGTTTTGTAACTTGATACAGGTAAGGACTGAAGGCAACAACTTGTAGATGTATAAGGAACAAAAAAGAAAGCCACGGTCCAGGTGTTTTGGTATATGCACAAAAGGGTGGGGCAGGACAGTTCTGATTGATATAGTGTATTTAGCTTGATTCCTTAGTTTCAATAATTATCTGTGATAACTAGGTAAAAAACAGGCAGACAAAAAAACTCAACTCACTTTTGTTTCTATGTAGATAATTGGAAAAAAATCATTTTTTTCTGCCTCTGAGCAAAGTACTTATTTCCCCACTTCTTAAATTCTTCACTTCACTCTACATTTGCTGACATAACTAAACTCTTTTACACTCTTCATTAGCTAAACGTAGGCAAGAAGCTTCAGAAGAGCTCCTTTTGTCACTTGCAAAATTGTTTCTGTTCATATATGATCAATGGGGGTTGAAGACTATGCCAGTAGATAATTTTAGTGTTAGGGACTTGAAACAATATTTTTTTGGATGTTTTCCCTTACTATTTTTTTCTTCTGGTAGTTCATTGTTTATGTGCTATTTCACTAGGAGGAGTTGTAATTCTACAAAGGCAGGGATCAAATCTTTATTTTCTTTGCCCTAATATCGTCAAAGCTCAACACTGATAAGCTCTGGAATGATTTTGAGTGGAAAAAAATTAATGAATTAATGTCATTAAGGTGTTTAAAGCTTTGAAAATATCACAAGGGAATTTACTGAATATATCACTTTGTTCCAAAAGATTCATATAGTAGCAGTAGGAGATGGAAAGTGAAATATTAAAAAAAAATCTGAGAAAAAATATCAAGAGTATAGACCAGGAAGAGGTTTGTTGATTGATTGGAAAAGAAGGAAGAAACAAAATCCAAACAAAAGACTTAATAAAATAGAATTGGATGCCATACATGTTTCTAATTTCCTGAATTGCTCTAGGAGATACTTTTGTGGTATGTGGGACTCACACCATCTTCCTTTCTGTCTGTTCTCTCTAGAATGGCTTCTATACATAGTATTTATATTTTGAGTGAGGATAATAGTGAAGGATATGACTTAGACAATTTTTATGAAGTGGAATGAGGTCATTAAGGCTGCTCACATTTATTCCAGTTCTCATTTCTGGGCACATGATAAGATCGCACATCCTTGCTCCTTCTGAGTTTAAGCCATGAAATAGGAATGCATGTGATGTGTGTCACTTGCAGGGATAAGCTTTGAGAGCTGGGGCGTGGTGTGCCGTATTTCCTTCCCCTGCCTGGGTGGTCCTACAAGTACATGTTAAGATGGAGTGTCCTTCAACCTACGTCTCTGTTTAAGTTTGATATGCAAATTTCCCTGCTAATCATTTCTCTATACAATATGTAGGATGAGCAAAAAACAGTTTCATTGTATTCACCCACTGAGTGTTGGGATTATTCATTATTGCAGATTAACCTAGTTTATCCTGACTGATACAGGGTGTCCCATATATGCTTCCCTGAACTGCGAACACGTAAGATGTTGGTCTATATACTCACATCTGAGATGGTTCTGAATTTCTGATTCTACTGAAGAGAAAGGAATATAATTTACACGTCTGGCTCATACACCGAGGAAAAGTGTAGGAATTTTTTCATTGACTGTGTACAAAAGAACATAAGCTACTTCTTTAAATAGCGCACACCTGCTTTCTTTGCAACTTCATTCATCTGTTGCCTTTGTCTGATTCATTCTCCTATCAGAGTTCATTTGGAGAGCAGAGGCACCCTCTTGGATCACGTTTAAAGAAAGGCTGGTACAAGTGTTTGAACTTAGAGAAGCTCAGTTATGTGCAGTGTCTTTGACCTCAGGACCACAATGTGACCCATATGGAGAGTTGCCAACAGTTGGCCCTTTGGCCCACCTCAGTAGGTTCTCAGCTATTGCTTCCTTGATCTCAGTTAATTGAGAATGGACATTACCCTCTGATGTCTTGAACCCAGGGTCCATGCATGAAAAATATTCATTCTCTGGGAGTTTTTTATGTGATTTGATCTTTCCCAAAAGGATTTTTATCTTTTCTTTTGATTTTGTTTGTTGTTTGCTTTTCTAGCATAGCTCTTTACTGAGATACTCGTATTCCTTTCTCTGAGAGATCAAAATATGATCTATGAACAGCTGGGGGTGGGGGGTGGGGGAAACGAAAAGCAGAACACGTTTCCATTTGATGTCATATTTCTTATGATCATACACAGTACTAGGCTATAATCCCTATAACTGACCATGGAAAAATGATTAATATTTGTAATATTGTGAGTGGGTAGAAAAGAAGCATAAAGCACACCATATAAATCATGGAACCAATTAAGTAAATGTGTGTGTTGTGGGTGAGGGTAAATTCACCAGGAGTAGGTGTTTCCATTATTTTTCTTTTCTCTCTTTTCATAATTAAACAGTAGGAGTAGACAAGATTGAATCTCTTTATTTTTGGTTTATCTCTCTATTAAAATCACTGGTGCTAAAGTTTCTCCCAAGTTAACCCTATGTTAACTTTTTAAGTGGACACATATTTTTCATGACTAATAGGTGGAAGAATAGTTTGTTCAGGATGTGATTTCCTTCTCAGTGAGATAATACAACAGAAGCACCTAAGCATTCTTCCCAAATCAAGAATAATCACTGCTATATTTCTCTGTCAATAGTAGCTCAGCATTTTCTTAATCAGAACTCATTTTACATCAAAGCACAGGGTTAGAGATTATGTGAGACAATAGCAAAAATCATAGCTCCTTCCATAAAAGAACTTAGAATTTCATATGTGGGGTTGGAATTCTGAATTGTGAGGGAAAGAAATTCAACCTTGGTTTGTTTGTTTGTTTTTTAATTTTATTGAAGTATGGTTGGTTTACAATGTTGTGTTAGTTTTAGGTGTACACCAAAATGATTTGGTTATATATATATATATATATATATATATATATATATAATTCTTCTTTGGATTCTTTTTCATTATAGGTTACAACAAGATATTGAATATAATTCCCTGTGCTATACAGTAAGTCCTTGTTGTTTATCTATTTGATATATAGTAGTGTGTATCTGTTAATCCCAAATTCCTAATTTATCCCTGCCCCCTCCTTCCCCTTTGGTAACCGTAAGTTTGTTTTCTATATCTGTGAGTCTGTTTCTGTTTTGTAAATATGTTCATTTGTATCATTTTTTTTTTTTAAGAGTCCACATATAAGTGATATCATGTGATATTTGCCTTTTTCTTTCTGACTTATTTCACTTAAACCTTGGTTTGATTTGTAATTGTCTTAGGTAATAGGAATCTGAATCTTCAGTTCTGTATTTGAAAAAGATGGAGCCAGTAGTGCCTTTTCTATCTATTTCACATGTGCTCTGTAAACCATAAAATACTATACAACTCTAAAAATGTATATTTACAAACATATACAAGATTAATGTGGTGATGATGAGCAGGATGTATTAGAAAAGGGGACTGTATGGAAGTAGTATTATAAGGTCGAAGGCTACCAGAGTAGTTCAGAAATGAGGTGCTAAGATGTCTATTTTGGGGGTTGTGGAATGGGAATGGAAAGGAACAGACAAACGTGAGAGACACTGTGATGATTCTGCAATTTTGGAGAGAGAAGAAGTTAAGTAGTGAGCTGAAGAAGTTAAATATTGAGTGTGAACGACTACAGGTACAGTCTTACTGTGATCAGTGACCTGGCTGAGGAGTAGGTGCTCTTGGGGTGGTGGTGGTGGTAATGAGTTTAATGTTAGAGATGCTGTGTTTAGGTAATGGAAACCTAGTCAGGTTGAATGTATTTGTGATACATTGAAAACACTGCTCAGAAGCTCAGGAGAGAAATCCAAATAAAATGATGATTTAGAGCAATGAATGAGACTTGAGAGGGAGAGGGGTGAATGCCCCAAGAATATAATGCCTATACTTGCAGCATACAATAGATTTATTAAAGATGAATTAGAAATATTAAAAAAAAACCATAGGAGAGCACAATGAACAAGATGATGCCCATATAATTTAAAGCTTGGATGGTGTGAATAATATTTGGAAAAAAACCACATAAGATTCACAACTGGACTCATTACAAAATAGAGACACAAATTAATATTAAATTGGGAAATTAAACCAGCAAATGAAAATATTCACCACCACCACCACCCTTCTTCTCAATAAAACTTGGCTCAGACAGTTTTTCAGGCAAATTTTACCACATTTTAAGGAAATAGTTACCTGTAACTGATATACCTTTTCCATGGACAATGGAAACGAAAGAAAAACATATATTAAGAACTACACAGCAAAGGAAAATCTGTTAATTTCAACTCAGTAACATAACAAGGATCCCTGTTAGCACTCCTTCTGTTCAAAATGGAATTAATGGTCTAAAACAAAGTAATAACATTTGAAAAGAAAAAGACATAAGCATTATGATAGCTTTTATTAAATATGATTGTCTACTAGAAAAAATCCAGAAACTTAATACACTGTTGGAATTCATAAAAATTCAAGAAGGTTGCCAGATGAATGCTCAACAAAAAGAAATAATTAACATTTTTATACACCTGCAATAAACAGTGAGAAAATAGATGCATAATGTATCGAGGAATAAATGTAGCAAAGTAAGTGCTAACTAAATGACAAAATGTACCATGTTCATGGATGGGAAGACCCAACAATGTAATGAAAGTTTGGCTTTTCTCCGTATTAGCTAATAAATTAACTACAATTCCAATTAAAATTCCAACAGATTTATTATGGAACTTGACAAGCAGTTCCTAGAATTCATAATAAACCCCCAAAGGACCAAAATTAACAAAGATAATTTTGAAAAAGAATAACAAAATTGTAGCACACAATAGACATCAAGATATTTTAACACTATAGCAATTTAAATTTTTTGATATTTGCACATGGGTAAAAACAAATAAACCAGTGAAGCAAAATAAGGGTGCAGAAGAAGATCCAACGCATATGTGGAAACTTGATATATCACATTAAAAATTGGTTGGGGGAAAATATACTATTTAGTAAGTGGTGCTAGGTTCATTGATCTGGGAAAAAAACATGTATACTTAACACAATACAAGAGTCACTTCCAGATAGATTAATAAACACGTGTATGTGTAAAACATTAAAAAAAATAAAATTGAAAGAAAATATTTATGATCTCAGGTTAGGAATACTTAAACCAGAAAAAAAATAAACCATACTTTTAAAAGATTGATAAATATTTTTACAGATTTTAAACTCTTTTACTATTTTAAATATAAAACAATTTCAATAAAAGATAACCATTAACAAAATAAAAAGAAAATCAGTATAATTAGAAGTTATAAATAGCAATAAATTAATATCAAGAATTTATAAATAACTACAAATCAATAAGACATTTGAAAATGCCCCAATAGAAAAATGAGCATGTGAACAAGAAATTCACTGAAAAAAAACCCAAAGGTCTTCTTAACTTAATCTCACCAGTAATCAGAGTATTTCAAATTAAAAACACAAGGAGATTCCTTTTCATGTTGATCAGATGGTCAGTAATTAAGAGATCTGATAAAAATCATTTGTCAGCAAAGAGGAAGGCTAACATGAACTGTCCTCCACCAACAGCAGGAGTATAAATTGGTACAGTCACTTTGGAGAGCAATGTAGTAATAACCAGTGAAGTTCTTGATCCACATATACTTTGTGACTCATATTCTACCTGTTGATAGAATTAAAAGAAAATCATGCATAAATAACAAGGACAAATAGATTTTAAAAGTTCATTTCAAAATTATTCATAGTAAAAAATGAGAACAGTATGGAGATTCCTCAAAAAATTAAAATAGAACAGACATATCCAGCAGTCCCCCTTCTGGGTATATATATGAAGGAAACAAAATCAGTATCTGGAAGAGACACCTGCACTCCACGTTCACTGAAGCATTATTCACAATAGCCAAGATATGGGAACAACCTAGGTATCCATTGATGGATGAATGGGTAAAGAAGATGTGGTATATACATACAGTGAAATATATTATTCAGCCATAAAAAATAAGGAAATTCTGTCATTTATGGGAACATGGTTGAACCTGGAGGCTATTTTGCTAAGTGGAATAAGCCAGACGCAGAAAGACAAGTACTGTATGATCTCACTCAAATGTGTAATCTAAAAAAGTCAAATTCACAGAACCAGAGAGTAGAACAGTGGTTACCAGGGGCAGGAGGTAGGGAATGAATAAGTTCTGGGGATCTAATATACAGCATAATGACTGTAATTAATAATGCTGTGCTACATACTTGAAATTAGCTAAGAGAATAGATCTTAAGTGTTCTCACCACAAAAATAAAAATAGTAACTATGTGAGGTGACAGATGTATTAATTACCTTGGTTGTGGTTATCATGTCACAGTGTATATGTATATTAAATCATCATGTAGTGCACCTAAAAAAGTCATGCTGTACAAGATAAATATATATAATTTTTATTTGGCAATCATACCTCAAAAAAGCTGGGAAAAAAAAACCTAAAAAAATATTAATAGTCAAAAAATTCAGAAAAACAATTGAATGTCAATAAAGATAATGAATAAGTTGCGGAATATTTATAAAACATCATAGAACATACAATGAATTAACTAGAGCTACATATATCAACATGGGTTAATCCCCAAAACATAATGTGGTTAAAAAAGAAAGCAGAAGGATGCATACTTTTTTATAGCTTTAGCACACAAAACAGTACTATACGTGTTCCTTTTCTGAGCTATCTTCACAAATTACTGCAAGCTTAGTGGCTTAAAACAACACAACTTAATTATTTTAATAGTGAAAGTCAGAAGTTCAGTACAGGTCTTACTGGACTAAAATCCAGGTGTTGGCAAGCTGGGCTTTTTTCTCGTGGCTTTAGTGGAGAATCTGTTTCCTTGCTCATTTAGCATTCTGCTTCTTGAATTTGTAGGACTGAGGTGCTGTTTGCTGGTTGGCTGTAAACTGAGGGTTGTTCTCAACTTCTAGATGCCATTTCCTTCCTTGGCTCTTGAGTCCCTTGCTCCACCTTCAAAGCCAGCAATAGTAGATTGAGTCCTTCTTATGTCACATCTCTCTGATCCAGTCTTTTGCTTTCCTCTTCCACTTTTAAAGACTGATGTTATTGTTTTGGGCCAACCCGTATAATTTGTAATAATCTTCCCACTTCAGGGTCCTTCAACTTAATTACATCTATTAAGTCCTTACCAATAATCACACCTGCTAAGTCCCTCTTACCATGTAAGATAGATATTCATAGTTTCTGAGGATTGGGACATGGATATCTTAGGGGACCATTTTTCTCCGGTCCATACTACGTATTTTTCATAGACAAATAAATATGAAATAAAGTTATAAAAACATGCATGGAGAAATTGGTACCAAATTGAGGTACCTCTAGATTGAGAAAGAGGGGATTGGATTGGGAAAAAATTCAGAGAGAGCCTAATTTTTCTCTATTATTTACTTTTTAAAAAATGTATTTGAAATAAACTGTAAAAATGCTAGGACTTGATTAGGTTAAGTGGAAAGCAAACAAAAGAAGAGAAGACATAGTTTTTTCTTTTTTTTTTAATCATAACATATGTATCAGTACATTTGGAAATTTTATAATAGAAAATGTTTAAAAGGGGAGGAAGAAAAGAAAAGAAGTTTGTGTGAAGAGTCAGTAACATACTGAATCAATGAAGTAGATATTGTGATAATTGAAAATAGGTAAAACTAGGGTGCTTAGGCCAGAAACTTGAACCTTTGTAAAGAGGAGGTTTGAGCTGTGAGTGATGGAGAGATGATGACGTTAAGGACATAAAGAATATGGAAAAACACAAAGCAGTCATACACATGATAGAGAATAAAATGTTGAATTAATAAACTGAGTGACTAGAGTAGATAATCAGCTGGAAGAAACAATATTAGGCATTAAAAAATACACAGGAATTTTAGAACAGTCACTATAAAAATGTGATAGGAGAAGGTTGAAGGAATAAAGGGTGGACTAAGTTGGGATTTCTCACATTGGCAGTATACTCAGCACTGGTTCTTGACTTTTCTTTACACTCTTTGGATGCCTGCTAGCTTAAATACAGGGGGAAAAATGTTGTGTAGGTGGAAATTTGCATCAAAGAAAAACAAAGGGGTGATGAATTCCAGAATTGCTAGAGAAGAAAACATCACAAGAGGTAGCTATGGGTTTGAGGCTAGGTAAGGAGTTTAAAAACAAAACAAAACAAACCCGGGATCTGGGGAAGAGGGAATTTGGTCCAGGAATATCAGATGATTCCAGACTTAACATCATAACAAGAGCTGAGTACAAATTAAGTGGTTTTATCAGGTGTGGAGATCTGAAAAGACAAGCTTCAACTTTGTGATCTAACATGAACCAAAGATAACTTTTGACAAAACACCCTCTAAAGCTTAGTGAGGTAAATGATATTGTCCAGGGCATTAGCGAAGCACTGTGGGAGTGTCAGCCCTTAAAGGATTGTTGGACATTTCTTAGATGTTCCTTAGTGCAAACCCACTAAGATTTTATCCATCCCCTCAAACCCTCTTTTGGCTGTTGTTTTTCACTTTCCCCATCCTCACCATGGTTTATTTTGATGATATACCCCTTATAACCTACAATAAAGCCTTTTTCAAGTGAGGAGGTTATAAATCAAACCTCTTAGAATTTTGTTCATTAGTTTAAAGTGACCTGTAACATACCACATAGAGGCAGAAATTGGACTAGAATCAAGGTCTTCTAAATTCTAGCCAAGTATCCTTCTCTAGTGCTTCCTTTGTCATTTTAAAATAAAGGAGCCACCTGGATCATGTAACAATTGAGTAAAAGAGAGTTAGGCCTTTGGGAAGACACTGACCCTGTAATTCACTGAAAGTTTCCTTCCTTGGATGGAGCTAGAAATCTTGATGTGATCATTTTTATGTAGTGTTTAAAATGGCTCCTACTACACATGGGCAGCAAATGAAGGTACATTTCCTGTTGGTCTAAGAGGGCATTATGGGTGGGAATGACACTATTAACTGATGGTTTATTGCTTCGGGGAAATATTTGGACATCCTGTTTGCTTGATCAGCAGTTAAACCCCAGGTTGCTGTTTTGACCTTGGTTCACCCAGAAGATTATTTCTATAAACTTGAAAACTGAAACCGAGTAAGATCACATACACAAAAGAAGTTCAAGGGAAGAAAGTCAAAGCTTTTGTTTGTCTCTAGGGTGTGAATGCTGGCCAAAGACTATACTACTGTTCCCTCTCTGGAAACATGGTGATTTGCATTTCTCTTGGGTTTTAGCTCCTGATTAACTATGTAAATAACTTTATTCAACAAAGTCTCCTTTTCCCTCTTGGATTCTGACCTTTGGAGCTCCGTACTAATGTTTGTGGGAATTAAATTATGAACATTAAATATCAGAAGTATGGAAAATATGTGAAGGTCTAGTGGAAAATGTCATATCAAAGTATAAGTAGTCTAAAATAAACACATATTTATTAACAATTATGTTTCCCAATTGCTACTTATAATTATCTTCCTACTGTATAAATAATATTATGAAAAACTTTGGAGTCTAACTCCCTGCAGCTCCCAGCACATAAATATGACTGATAAGAGCTATTAGCAATACATCTCGTCAAGTTCATGTGTTACAGTTAGGTTGGTCTCCAGACCCCCTACCTGAGACTCTCTAAGTCAAATAGGAATCACTTCTCTTGGTAGAGAGCTTTTATAGCTTGTGGCTCTTGAACATGTTATCCTGTGTGTTTGTTTATTATGTTTTGTTTTTCCAAAAACCACTGTGAGTGAGTTAGTGCTACTATCACTCTTCATAGTACTCCAGTGAAGAAAATGCGGCTTACAGATTTGACCACAAATAACCACTGTCCTGACTTTTATAGCAAGTACTTCCTTGTATCTTTATTGCTATAAAAGTCAGAATAATGGTTATTTATGGAGATGGAGGAGTTGTGATGGGAATGGGAAACATGGAGGCTTCCTGGGGTGGCTATTTACAAGGATGTTCAACTTGAAAGAACTCATTCAGCTGTGTAGATTTTGTGTGATTTTCCATATTTGCATTTTACTGTAAAATAAAAAAAGTTAATCAAACTTAAAAGAAAAATTTGGCCACAGTAGTTCAAAGCTTGTAAGTGCAGATCTGGTGCTGAATTCAAGTGTTTTTCCTCATTAAAGCGCTTTTCCTCATTAAATCATTGCAGAGGTTAATTCTAGTAGCCATTAGTAGTTTCAGTCTCTGCAGTGTTCTTACCTGGCCCAGCCCAAAACTACAACTCCATTCAACTATTGTTTCACACTCTGATGTATGGAATTGTGTGGACATAATGCCTACCAGGTATTTGTGACTTATAACACAGAGCATTATAATTTTCAGGGATATTCATGGAAGATTCTAAAAAAGGAAGATAATTCTAGATATTTTTTGAATCACTCAATTCTAAGTAAAAGCCAAAGAACAGAGTTTTATAAAGGTACCAGAAACGTAATATTAGTTAACAGCTGCCAAAATTGTCCTGGGGTCTCAGAGGAAACCAAATAAGACAAAAATAATAAAAATAATGTAATAATGAAGAAAAAAGGAAAGAAGAGAAAAAAACCACCAGTATTAACATATCAGAATCAGCCCACCAAAATAGAAAATAATAAAGCAGCAAAGAAACTACTGAGTTTTAGGGTCCCTAGGTTTCTTTTACTCCAGTAAAGCTTGGCTAAAATAACACAAACCCTATAGCTTACTAATTTTTGAGGCCAATATTTGGGTATAATTTGTATGCTTCATAGGCCTGGAAAACCCACGAGAGACCACAGATTGCTGACGTAACTGTCTTTGAATTTAACAAAGCCCATTACCGTGTCAGTGAGGGGGACCAGTGGAAAGCTTAAGGGGGGCGGGGGGTTCTAGGCACCCAGAGGGGTTTTCACTGCAGCTACTGAAATAATAAACTCCCTTGATTTTTGGCACTGACCAGAGTAGTTTTAACAGTTCACTTCTAATCGCAGATAATTCTTTTTTTATTATGTCATTTTAGAGGCTGTTATTATACACAGCAAATGTTGCTATGTTACTGAAAACCATAAACTATCCACATGATACCAGTCCTAACAAAATTGAAACTGTCTGTAGTCTCGAATTTAAAGGTAGGAGTGTGTGTGTGTGTGTGTGTGTGTGTGTGTGTGTGTGTGTGTGTATGTTTCAATCTACCTGCCATTCGTTTTAGAAAGGATTTTATGATGTCTGGAACCTGAACTGAACTTTCTGTCCTCTCTTGTTTCAACTGAAAGAAATTAAGATCTTGCTCATTATCTTTCCAGTAAGTTTTAGTATAAATTCTGGAGTAGAGAAATATCATGCAACCAAATTTCATTCATTTTCCAGCAATAGAGATCAAGGCCTATGTAGTGTGTAAGATGGAAAATTGAAAATATATTGTTTTGTCTTAGACAAAGCAACTGCTTTTGATTTTTTTTTAAAGTGAGACAAATTGCACTTGGTGACTTCTGAGGGATTTTTTCCTAATATAATGTGCTCAGTTTAACTTCAAGGGGCAAAGATGGACCATTAGACAAAAATATCCTTTCTCTCTGTCTGCTTGTTTGTTTTGATTTGCTTGCTTGTTTTGCTTAAATTCATTCGGGAATTGGCATTTAATTTTAAATTTTTATTTTGATATAATTTAAACTCATAGAAAAATTTCAAGAAAAGATTATATATACCTTTTTACTGAAATACATCAATTGTTACCATTTTACAATATATACTTTATCAAATTTTTTAACTATTTGAGAGTGAGTTACAGAAATCCTGCTCCTTACCTCTAAATTCTTGTGTTTTTTTTTTTTTTTAAGAATAAGGACATTCAGTTCCATAATTAAAGAACACTGACCAAAGCTTTTTTTTTTTTTTTTTTTTTTTACCATGAATACTGTTATCTATGTAGCATGTTCACGTTTCATTTATTGCCTCAGTAAAGACCTGGATTTACTGTAATTTTTCCAAGTCCTGGATCCAATCCAGGATTGCACATTTCAATCTGTTCTTCTGTGGGAAGAACTCAGCCTTAGTAACCTTAATCTGCAGACTTGGAGCCAAAGGTGAAAAAAATGGCAAAACATTGAACAAGGGAAGGTGGAGCCAGGAGCTAAACAAATTGTCTGAATAAGCATCAAACCAAAGGAACTAGACAATCAAAATAAAGATGTAAGCATGTACTGGCATGTAGAGAGAATCACCATCTATGGTGCTATATTATGATTTTAATTTCATAAATATCTGTTTTTTGTATACATATAAAAGCCCAATTTTATGTTAATTTTAGGCTCTTCTTTATCTTCTTAAATTTTAACAACAAACAATATATTTACTTTTACTATTGAAAAAGTTTATATGTAGAGAGACAGATAGATGGATATAGATATAGCTATACCTTCAAATAAGAACAAAACTTACTGTTACCAGTTGAGTGATGGAAGCTGGGTCTGAGAGCAGCTACATGGCTGGTAAAGGCTCAGAAGAACAAAATGAATCAGGTTGGTTCTTGATGAAGATTCGCATAGGGGTTGGGGTCTGTGGACGCTCCAGTGGGTTTGGAGGGGACCACTGGGGATACCAAAAAAGGCTGAATGGGGTCTGCTCACCATGTGACATCTCTAATGTGATGGATGACAGCCTAGTAATATGCAAACTAGTCCTTTCATAGCTCCCAATAACTACTGAGGATGTCCATAAGCTATTTTTTATGTCATATGATAGGTGTGGGGGACTGGGGGATCTAAAGATGATCACCTAAAAGTATTCGCTAGTGATATTTGACAACACTAAAAATCTCACCCAAGCACACTACCTATATACAGTGTTCAACTACATAAGGATTCCATTTGAGGTGTGTCAGGACACTACAGACACATATGCAGGGATCAGATTTGGCAATCGGGATCTGTGGAGTTTTTCTTTGTTGAGTAAAATGTAAATATTATATATTTCATCAATGATTTGAAAAAATACCATTTTCAAGACTATAAAATCATAGTACTAGAAAATAAATAGGTAAAGAAAATTTTAAAAATTTCATTATTGATTTTTTTTATCATGAGAGCCAGTGAGTCTGTGTCCTCAGCCACATTCCTGCCAACATTATCTGCCAAACTCCAATGCCAAAACCACACACATTCCTCTAGATAATTACTGGGTGCTTACCAGCCTTTGGGAAGTAGACATACAGTTCCCACATATTTCCTTTCTGAAAGCCAGGTGCTGCCAGGTGTTGATCTCCTGGCATTTCTCTTCCTACATTTGAACTTGGTGGCAAGACCTTAGCTGAGTGTATTTTACAGATGACCTAGTGGAGTGATGAGTGCCACTGTGGTAATAACAATATGGTAAATAAATATCAAGCGAGCATTGATGCATCAGTGAAACTCAGAATTTTGTCAGGAGGAACCAGCAAGTCTTGAGTGAGAGTCCTACACTCTCTAGTTTCTCTCTACTCTGCACCAAGCCCTTTGCTACTGTGAAAGAAATAAACATTGTGGGCAGAAGAAATGAAATGAAATGAAAGTTCTCCTAAATTGTGTACCCACCTTTCCCCAGGCTTTGTGATCTATTGGTTCTGCAAACAGTTGTCCTCCTAAGTGACCCTCATCAGGCATTTTGTTGACTGAAAGAGGGATTCTTAGTTTTAATATTGCAAAGAAGAAAGTGGCAAGACTGGCATAGAAACTGGGTGGGAGTAGGAGGGTGGAAGCCCCATCCTTTGAGGATTTTACAGGATATTCGGACTGGACTTTGGCAATGGGGAAGGCTCCATTTATAGTTGTAAGTTTCCAGCAACATAACGTTTCCCCTTTGTTCTTATATGTACTAGGTCTTGAATATCTACCATATATACGGCAGACACAATTCTTGTAGCAACTCCTGTAGAGTAAATTATCCTTGCTTTACATATGAAGATACCGATGCTCAATTTTAAGTGGTTTTCTCAAGACCATAGAGCTATTGATATATTAGAAGATAGATGCTGTACTGCCATGTCTGTCTGACCCCAAGTTCCATGTTCTTTTCCTTAAGCAGATTGCTGTTTAATTCACCACTGATTTCCTCTCATGTTTGCTTGCTTAGAATGAATTTAGTGTTTCTTATTAGTCAAATAGATGCCCATGATCTTGTTCTGAACGACCAAGAAGGCAAGGTTCTTTTGTGGCACCTCTCTGACTTTCTTTTATAAATCCTTTCTCCTATTTCTGCCATGCAATCCTCAAATGTCCTAACTCTCCAGCACATCCCATCCTTTATACCATCTTGCTTTTATTAGGCAGAGGGAATAGATACCCGAGCTCTCCAATTTCCCTTTGTTTGTTCCCAATCAATGTATATGCTCTTATATATGTTGATAATCTAATTCATGCTAATACAAGAATGAGCTAATTAATGTATTACAGCCTTCATTCTACATATACAATATTTGCATATTAACTGAGTTTCCATGGTGATAAAGATCTCAATTCCACGGGAGGATTCTAATGGTGGGCATTTGAGCCCCCACAGCAGATTGTGAGAATATTATGGAGTAGATGTTGATTTCTGTGCTCTGAGTTCATAATACATAATGGTCAGGATTGCCCCTTCTTTCACTTCCTCCACCGTCATTGTCAGTAGTTTCTATTAAGTACTCATACATACAAGCTATAGCTGAATCCATTCTACACAGAGGCAATAATACTTTTCTAGTCAACTGACTTTTTTCTGAGCATATAATTGATCAACCACAGACAACTAATTTCACTTTACCTTCGTACTTTCATCTGTAATGAGGGATTTAGACTTGATAATCCCAAAGGTCCCTACCTAGTATATAATTCTATGAAAAGAACATTTTCATGAAGTAAATATAATAGTATATTTCTGATGAATTTCAAGTTAGATCATCAAACAGTTGTATAAGAAGCTATTTGATGCTGTTGGAACCCTGTGAGCGCTTCCCAAAAACCATTTTCTTGCTCTCTGTGCATCGGGAAATAACATTCTGCCAAGTATAAAAGGAACCTGAGCCCCCAAAAGGGGCTGAAATTGTGACATCTCAAAGCACATATGGATATGAACTTGGCCAAATGTGTTATGCCCTCTCTGCTCTGTTATGTTGCCAGCTGGTGGGGTTAGTTCACTTTTACCACTTAAAATTTCCTTTTGGGCTGATGACTATTTCTAAAATATTGTACTGCTTTAGAGCTCATGCCATCGCAATGTAAATCAATTCCCACCTCCATTATATAAGTATGTGATTTTTACCCCTACAAAAATTCCATTGAGATATTACAAGTCTTATATTGGCTAATAATAGATGATGGTGGTGGTCTGGTGGAAACAGCTATGGGTGGGATTTGAGGGAGAGAAATTGTCACCAGCTGAGCTGCAGAGTTCGTAGAGGAGCCTCCCTGAGATGAGGATGAACCATTTTACTCCGTTTATTCCATGGAGTCGTAAGGGAAAGTCACGGTTCCTCCAGCTTTCTCTCAGAGGATAACTCTTAAGGTAGCATCTCTTGGGAATGGAAAGGTAGGGAAGTGAAAAAGACCAGAAGCTTATCCATAAAAGAGGCCTCAGAAGGTGGGAAGTTGTTGAGACAAGGCTGAGGGACTGTGGAACCCTGGTCTTCAACTTCTATGATAATTAAGAATTTACTGCCCCTGCATGCATACTGTGTGCCCTAATAAGCAGTAAAAGAATGTGCCTGTCTGCAAAAATCATTTTATAAATATTAATGTAGCTTTGAGAAACTGGGAACTGATTTTAAGTGTTGCATTTTATTTGTAAGTGCGTAGTTTAATTACAGCCATAAAACATTGATTAGTTAAAATTTGCTGCTGTTTTATGACTTGGGAGCCAGACAGGTTTGTAATCAGAAGCAGCATCTGAGGTGTGCCATTTTTAAGAGAGAGAAATGATCTGGGGCAACAGGCAACTGAAGGTACCTCTGAGTGCTTATGAGAACACACTTTGTCGGAGTTGAATGTGGTTTGTCAGTACATCTGTGTTGCGCTAGGTGCTTTCAGAGTGATGTTACCATCATTTTGGGAGTATGAGCATTTCTTCTTGGAAGGAATTTGCAATTGTCAAGGTATTGATAAAATCTGTACATTATTTGAAGGGGATGCTGTGGACTAAACTGTGCCCCCCCCCCCAAATTAATATGTTGAAGCCCTAACCTGAAATGTGACTGATTTGGGGGACAGGGCATTTAGGAGGTAATTAAGGTTAAATGAGGTCATAAGGGAGGGTCCTAATTCAATAGGATTGGTGGCCTTATAAGAAGAGGAAGAGAGATCTCTTTCCAAATTCATTCACCAAGGAAAGGTGATGTGAGGGCACAGTGAGAGAGGTAGCCACCTGCAGCCCAAAGAGAGGAGTCTCACCAGACAGCGACCCTGTTGCCACCTGGACCTCAAACGTTCCAGCCTCCAGAACTGTGAGAAAATACATTTCTGTTGTTTAAGCTAGCCGGTCTATGGTATTTTATTATGGCAACTTGAGTTAAGACAAAGGGGCTCATGGGAGATAAGCAAAAGATAATTGACGATAAAGCAAAGCTATGTGATTATAGCAGGATGCAGTGGTGGGATATGGGCCACAATAGAGTAGGGTTAGCTAGGAGGAACTGGGACTTGACAAGTTAAACCAGAGTTCAATGGATGCTGCAGATCAAAGAAAACAATAGGCTAAATAAAGGAGGTGAGCTGAGAGAGCAAGATGTGGATGTGGTTCTAGAGAGAAAGGAAGGACCTAAAGATGGGGAGATGAGAGACTCTCCTAGTGAAGCATTAAGGAGCAAGCTTGATGAACTGTAATCCCCATGCCTTTTATCTCCGCCTCGTGTGTTATTCTTCCAGTGGCTGTGGTTAGCCTTAGGCCATAGAAACTCAGCAGATTCAGAGGTGAGTGAGCTGTATAAGACTTTGCTTCTGACAGTGATAGCAACAGAGGTGCTGGTATGAGAAACTTAATGTCCAAATGGGGAATGACTAAATACGTGACGGTACAGGAGTTCATGTTTTTAAGAATCAGATTAAAAATCATATCAATATTTGCTAGATAATGACATAAAACCTAAGAAATATCAACATGATATGAGTGTGTTATGCTCAAAATTATTTTTAAAAATTCACACACATTGGGATTGACATATATACACTAATATGTATAAAATAGATAACTAATAAGAACCTGCTGTATAAAAAAATAAATAAAATAAAAGTCAAAAATTCAAAAAAAATTCACACACATAATACACACACACACACACACACACACACACACACACACAAAGGATGAAAAAATATACCCCCCCAATGAAAAAAATAATTTTCTCTGGATGTTGGGAGTTATTTTAATTTTATGCCTTATTCTTTTTATGGTTTTTTTTCAGAATAAATATATCTTACTTTGAAATTGGAAAAAAACCCTACTATTTAAAAAGAAAAATTTTACAGGGATGAAGAGTGAGCCAGTAGAAGGGTTATCATAGGAGACACTGTCAATATTACTACTGTTTATTTTGGATCCTTTGGATGCTTTTTGAGTTCCTGTGCATATGTAACGTGATATAGGGTGAGGATAAAAGTAAGGTGTTTTACCGGCCCACTCCCGCCAAGAAAAATTAGATAGTGTGACCCTTTTGTTTCATCAGTGAGTGGCTCCACAGGTGTGGCATGCAACTGCTTTTTTCCATATTCAGAAAGAACAGAGTAACAAACAGGACAAGGCAGGGAAAGCAATATAACTCCATCTGGCAGTCAGAGGCAAACGTCACCTCTCATACCCATATTTCTCATTAGCCTGGTTATATCAGAGCACTAATTACAATCTCCATTTCAGGAAGGTCTGATCACTTAAAAATCTTTTAGAAAAAGGGAGAGATGGTTTAAATACCTTTTGCCCAGTAGCTGGTATTCTTTTTGTGAGATGTCTGATTCTTGGAGTGGGAAAGAAATGGATACCAGTGCTGGGAGCTGTTGTGGGGATGAGCAGCGGAGGGGTGGGGTGTATCCAAATCTGAAAAAAAATTGGCAATAATGCACATTGAAAATGAATATGCTACATTTCTCAAATAGACTTATTAAAAAATCCCCAAATAAATACTATTGTCTACAATTAGTAAATATGTGCAAAGCAGATTTCATCCTCTTCATTCAATCCCAGTACTCTAACATAACCTTAGCTCATTTTGAAGGTACCTACCTCTCTTGTGTTATTTATGACAAGATAACAGCTCTCCGACAATAGCTAGTTCAGACATGCATTATTCATCTGTCACATAAGCGGACACAGTCACCAAACTAAGAACACAACGCTTTATAACTTTGTAAACTCTGGAAATGATGGCAGTTCAGCTGTTCCAGAGCTGAGAAATTTAGGCTTCTAAGATAACCATCTGAAAGGTTACTGTTTGGCTGTTTGTATTGGAGACTCACATTAATCAGAGTTTGAGACATAAATGTACTTTATTAGCCATAATAACTGTGTCCTCCTCTTTTAGGGCACAGTGAGATGTGAGGAGGGTTTCAGTGCTCATCTTAACCGTATCCTGGACTCCAGTTCACAAGGAAGGGAGTCAAACCTGTGGAAATGCCCTTTAGACCCCCCTGAGGAAGTGCTGGTTAAAGCTCAGGAACAGATCAGGGCTCAAATGAATCTCCATTTTAGTCCTTGGAAGACTCACTCTTCTTTGCTAGTCGGTATTTCTTCCACTGTTTAGCTAATGCACAGAGCTTCGTTCTCTCAACCAGAGAAAGGAAAAGAGGGAGGATTTAGATTAGATTATCACTACCCCAACTTCTGGTTGAAAATGGCTATCAAGTTAATAAGTGCCATTCATGACCAATCCATCTGAGCACACTTTTGCTTAGGATCACCTCTGGGCATCCTCTTGGTTCTGTAAAAAAACATTTATGTGCTTGAGTCTAGGTCTAGGACATGACCAGAAGAATTACGGTGCCATTTTGGAATTAAAATTAAAATTAATTAAAAAAGTTAAATTGAATGTATCCAATTTATTATGGTCATCTATTCAAGAGACATAATGCTTCCTTTGGTTAAGTGTAGCAGAAATACAAACATGTGCTTTGAACCAGAAGGTGAAAGTCCCTGTAATCACAAGTCCTCTGTTGAAAGATAAACCCTTCCTCATGTACATTACATGTTAAAAGATATACTCTCTCCCATGTACAGACATCCAGAACTTCTAAATAGGGGTGTAGCTGAGAAAATAATTGAATCTTTAGCCTCTGGAAATGTTTAGTTTCATAATCATAACACCTAGGTTTGGAGAGGTTGGATCTATGTGGAAGGGACAAAAGCAAACGTTGGTCTTCATTTTGCTCGATCATCTTTTTTTTTTCTCTTTGAATGGCTTCAGATTTTTTAAAAATTTTATTTAATGCAAGGACCATATATACAGTAACACCAAGCTTTTAACAGCTGCATTTTCCCCCTTTTGCTGTCGTAATTATGGTCTCATTAGGATTCCAATAAAAAGTCAAGAAAAACCTTTTTTTAAGGAAAACAGAAGTGCCCACAGTGTCTCTCTACCAACATGCCATACTTTTAAAATATTTGCATTTGAAATTCCTCACTGCAAATATTCGCAAACCAAAGGTAAATATAACACCGAGATTACTCCCAGAAGAATGTTCCTTCTGCTATTAATACCCTGAATTCAAATCAGAATTTTTGCAAGTCTGTATAATTTTACTTTATGTACTTTATCCTGCAATTGGGGTGGCTGTGTTAGGAAACTAGATGCATCAGAAATGAATAGAAGGTGGCATCTCTTGCCTGGGTGAATACTTTTTTTTTGCCTTTCCATTTCATAAAATAGTCTATGTGCCCAGATTCACAAGGATACAGTCCTCAGTTAGACAAGAACAAAGACAGGACAGGCCTCCCCCCAAGAAAACACAGGCACACACATACTCCAGCTTTCAGTAGATCATCAGGTTAAATTATGAACAACAAAAGTAGGTCTCAGTTCCTCCCTATCTTCTTTTATGCGCACTCTCTTGCCATTTGGCGTGCACCACCAGACGTCCAGAGTTATATCCTAGAGGTTTTCTACCTTCTAACCCTGGAATGAGCAATTCCTCATGCTGCCCGACACTCAGAAACTTCCCTTTTCTGATCACAGGTGGTTTGCTTGTTGACCCATTACCTGGACTCCACTGTTTTTGCTAGGATTTACACATGGAATTAATCCAAGCTAAGGTATTGCAAATGTTCTTTTAAAAATGGCTTATAATATCTCCACCAAGAATAGTGCAAAACAAAGTAATTTAAGGCCTCATTACAGAGAGGACAATAAAACATTCAGGACCCACATGTCACACTTCCTTGGTGGCTCTATGTGCTCCCTCTGATCAAGGCCGCCCCTGAAGCAGACCCACAGGAAAAGGTTGGGTATAAAAAAAGATGCAGTAACAGTGAGAACATTAGAAATATTTTCCAGAGCATTTTCCAGTGCAACAATGGGAGCAAGAGTGAGATGGTGGAAACTATGGGAATGAAGGAACATGAGACAGTACAGTCAGTAAAAGTAAAGAATCATTTTTGAGGAAAGTTAGCTAAGAGGGTCAAGAGAGAAAAGGGAAGGAGAATTTTTTTGCTTTGTTTCTTTAATGATGGATGACTTCTGAGTGAGTTGAATTGTCAAAGGGAAGGAGTTGGTAGAGAAGGAGAAATGGAAGATCCCAATTGAGGAGAAATAACTGGACGGGATTCCAGAGGAGGAAGGAGAACACAGATCAGAGTGTGCAGGAGAGACTGGCCTTCAGCAGCAGGAGGGCACCTCCTCAGAGAGGAAGGGAGGAGTGAGGCCAGGATGGGTATAAAGATGAGATGTCGGGTCAAAATGCAGACCTGAAAGAGTTTGACCTAACATAGTTTTTCTGAAACAAAGTGGGTGAGTTCATCCTTTAGGAAGAGACTATTGTAGGGGTAGGGAGGTGGGATAGGGAATTTTTGGAAACTGGAAATGTTTAAAATAATCTGTGCAGGACAAAGGGTAGAATAAATTTCCTGGAACATATTTCCATAAATGGGATTACTGAGTTAAATGTAAGATATTTTATGGTTTTTTATAAGCATTGCCAATTTTGCCTCCGAAAAAAGGTTTACTATTAGTTCAGCATTAGAATGAGACAGAATCACCCGAGCCAGGCCTGCTGGATTTCTCTCTTGCCTTTCTCTCCAATTTCCTTTCTGTCACTCTTACTGACGTTCCCGCAAGCACATTGGCCTTTGCCCTTCCTTCAGCCTTCCCTTCCATTCCTATCACAGAGCTTTGTTCTCCCTCTTCTCTTGGACTACAAGCCCCAACATCATTCTTTAGAGGGGCATACCTTGAAGTATCCCACGAAACACTGCCCCAATCCCTGGACCAATCACTCTCTAACCCCTTCCTTTGTTTGATTTTCTCCATAGTACTTATCATTGTATGAATAACATTATTTATTTTTATTACTGTTTATTTCTTCCACTAGAATACAGATTTGAGGAAGACAGGTTCTCTTTGCAGCTCAGGAATAGTCCTAAAAATCTTGAAAATTTGGAGATCATACACTAGTGAGCATCAAAACTTAATCTAAAATTACAGGATTTAAAAGAACATGGAATTGATAGAAGGAAAAATAAGCCAACTGAGCAGAACAGAGAGTGAGAAAAAGACCCATCGTATGTGGACACTTGATTTTTGACAAAGGTAGCACTGCAGATCAGTAAGTGACGTTTGGTCAATGGATGATGCATATGGAAAAGAAAAAATATATATATATTGCACCCCTCTTTGATTACTGGTAGAAGAAAACTAGAAAACTAGATTGTAATTGTGTGGTTCACAATGATTTCTTTTTTAGGAATCAAATGAAACCATAAATGAACCATGAATGAAAAGATTGATTCATTAATTGCATTAAAATTAGGAACTTTGGTTCATAAAAAGACATCATTAAACCATAGATTGGGAGAAAGTATTTACAACACATAAAACTTACAGAGTGCTTGGTTGTATAATGTATAGAGAATTTCTAAAAGTCAACAGGAAAAAGAAAGACAACACAATACAAATATAGGCAAGAGACTTGAATAGGCACCTCAAAAAGCTGAACCTATAAAAAAATGTTCAATCTCATTGTTCACCAGGAAATGCAAATTAAAACCATGATGTGACACTGCTATACACCACAAGAATGGTTAAGATTAAGAATACCAAGATTTTACAAAGATATTGAACAATTTTAACTCTCATCCACTGTTGGGAGGTTAGTACAATCACTTTGGAAAAGTGTTTGTCAGTATCTACTAAAATTGAACATGTGTACACCATATGCCTCAATTCCAATCCTAGATATAGAACCAGAAGAAATGCTTACATGTGTATAGCAAAGACATGCACAAGAATGTTGATAGCACCACTATTCATAATGACCCCTAATTGGAAACAATCTAAACATCCATCAACAGGTGAATGGATGTACACCTGGCGGCACATTTGTATAGTGGAATATTATATACAGCGGTTAACAAAGTACCGCCATACAAAAAATGGTGGATCTCACAAATATCATGTTGGAGGAAAGAAACCAGGCAGGAAAAGTACAGACTATATGTTTCCATGCATGCAAATTTCAAAAGCAGGTAAAACATACATGGGTAGCATTCAGGAAGATTACCTTACTGGGGGATCATAGTATAACAGAGGCTTCTGGAAGGCTGGTAATAATCTTACTCATCACTAGTTGATACGTCCATTTTGTGAAAATTTATCACTGAATACTTACAGTTGATGCACTTCTCTGTATATAAGTTATAATTAAATTTAAAAATATTTTTGAAAAAACCAAATGTAGAAGCCATTGTGCAGGGTCCTATGGAGGGTACAAAAATGTGAGTAGCACACAACACTGAACTTCAAGAGGCTTATAAAGCAGTGAGAGAGATAGGCAAATGACTGATAAACAGTATTCAAGGTAGAAGGTTCTAAAGTGAAAGAGTAAAATAAACTATGTAATAAAATGAAAGAGGAGGAAATTAGTACCAAAAAAAGCTCATGTCTACACACACACACACACACACACACACACACACACAAACACACACACACACACATTGGAATATTACTCAGCCATGAGAAAGAAGGAAGTCCTGCCATTTGTGACAACATGGATGGGCTTTGAGGGCATTATACTAACTGAGATAAGTCAGACAAAGGCAAATATTGTAATGATATCAATTTCATATGGAATCTAAAAAATCAAACTTGTAAAAACAGAGTAAAATGGTGTTTACAGGGGCTCAGGGGCAGGAGGATGAGAGGGATGTTGTTTAAGGGTACAAACTTGCGATGAGTAGTAAATAAGTCCTAGATATCTAATGCACAGTACAGTGAATTTAGACAATATTGTATTATAATAGCAAACTTAATTATTTCAACCACAAAAAAGAAATTATAATCATGTAACATGATAGAGGTGCTAACTGCTGCTGTAATGACAATCATATTGCAATGTGTAAATGTATCAAATCTACATGTTGTACACCTTAAATTTGTATAATGTATATGTCAAATATATTTCAATTAAAAAAAGCTTAGGTTTAAGCTTCATAGAAGCAGCAGCTTTTGAGCTGAATGTAGAATGGTGTGCTTTTTGTAGAAAGAAAGAAGAGCTTTCCTTTCAAAGGAAATAGTATAAACATATAATATCAATAAAAGGCATAGAAATTCTAGGTATATTTGAGAATATCAGGATGTCTATTATTCCCTTGAGAGGATTCATAATATCAGTCCAGAGAGAGAAAACTAGAAGGTAGTTTGGGATAGATTCCATCAAGTCCAAGATGTTAACATAGAGAATTTGTCAGCAAGTTGTAAGGTAAGGTAACACTACCTACTCCACAGGATTGTTGAGAAACCTCTTTATAACATGCTGCAGCCAACTCTTACTAAGTGTTGCCCTTGTCAGGCACTATTCTATGTGTCTTATAACACTTAACTCATTAATCCTCAAAGAACCCTATGAGATAGGCTAGTCTCATAAACCCTATTTTATAGATGAGGCAACGGGGATACAAGAAGGTTAAATAAAATGAAATGACCCAGCATTCTTTGGCAGAGTCAGGATTCAAATCTGGCTCCAGAGGCCTCAGCCCATTACAAACAGTGGTGGACCATGTTGCTAATAGAATCAGACTCACACACTCTGGTTCATCTCCAGACTTCAATACCTATTTGCCCCCTTGGTAATGCACGCGCACACACATACACACATCCTTGCTGATAAAAAAAATATTGGCCTCAAAGTGTATTTGCCTTAAGGAAGTTGAATAAGAAAAACATATTCTGGAAACTTGCTTTTCCTTTTATATTGCAGATTTACAAAATAAAAAGAATCCAACTCAGCTGCTTAGTTTTCCACTTTTTGCTGATGGCAGGTCCTGGCTGGTTAGGAGCTTTCTGAATGACTGTGTTTCCATTCAGTGTGGTTGGGTAGCATGCAGAAGAATCTCAGAGACTTTCAGTTGGAATGACGGTGGCAGGGCGACCGCACGTTCTTAAAGTACTGCAAATGAACCTCTGCCCCCTTCATCATGGGACAAACACAGATGGCCTAAAGGACTTTCCTCCTTTGCCTCCCGCTCTGCTGGGCTGTGCGTGGCCTTGTTACTGTGCTGGTTCTGTGTAGACATTTTCCAGCATAGCATAACCTCTAAGATTTTGCAGGGACTGACACATCTCCAAGAATGTGCCAAACAGATCTAGAACGATGGTCTTCAACCAAGCAACATTTCCACCTGCCCCCTCCAACCACAGACATATGGTGATGTCTGGAGAAGCTTTGGGTCATCCCAGCTGTGGGGTGTGCTGCTAAACATACTGCAATGCACAAGACGCCCCCCCGAATAAAAGGTTCTCCAGCCCCAAATGTCATTAATTCCACTGTCGAGGAACCTTGATCTAGAATACCTGTAATCCCTTCTTTGAAAGTCATTTCTAGGGAAAGGATGCTGAATTAGAGTAGATATCTCTATGAGCATCTCCTGCAATGCACACCTGGAAAATGCAGATAAAAACCAAAATGTGATACCACTGTAAACCTAGCGAAAAGGATAAAATGAAAGGGAAAGGAAACACTAAGACCTGGTAAGCTCTGTAGCCAACTGAACTTTCATAAAACCACTTTGAAAAACTGGCTGTATCTAATAAAGCTGAATATGTGTAAACTCTATAATCCAGCAATTCCACTCCAAGGTTTATAGCCATCACAAGTATGTCCATATGTTCACTAAAAGGACGCAGCAGCTCTGTTTGTAGTAGCTCTGTTTGAACAAACCAAACGCCCTTTAATAACAGAATGGGTAAATACATTGTTCTATGGTCACACAATTGCACACTGTAGAAAAACAAGGGGAATAAAGACCTCTAACTCCACACAATAATATGAGTGAATCTCACGAAAATAATGTTGAGTGAAAGAAGGCAGACATACAAAAAACATATTATATGATTCTATTTATATAGGGAACAAAATGGGCAAAACTGATCTATGCTATTTTAAATCAAGGTAGTGGTCGTCCTTCGTTGAGAGGCTGTGACGAGAAGAAGCATGAGGGGGACACATCTTCTGTGTCTTGGCCTGGGTGCTGCTTACACAAGTGTGCTCAACTCTGTGAAAAGTCACAGCACTGTGTGCTTTTGATATATGCACTTTTCTAAATATGTAATAAAATATATACATATTTTTTTCTTCAATAAAATTTTTAAAATGTGCAGCTGGTGCTCTGGAGAGTAGGACAGGCATTGGATATTTCTATTAATTCTTTCCCTTACATGTTAATGTAGATTGGTCCAATGGCATCTTGAAATGCCCAGAGTTTAGCATTGAGGAAAGCAAAGGAGGGTGGGAATGGAAGTCTGCTCACCAGGAGGCCTGGTTGAGCAGGACAGCCTGGGATGCAGATAAAAAAATTCATTTGAGAGCAATGTCCCTGAACAAATGAATCATCAGATGTCAACTTCAGAGTCGGTGATAAAGAAAGCACGTGCATTGGTCAGCACTGAGTCCACAGAGGTCAAGATGTCTGGTCCCTTGAGTAGCTTCACTGGATGGGAGTGAGGGAATTTTAAGCAGAGGCTTGCTAAGAAGTGTCAAAAGTAACTTGCAAAGGCACTTCACTCATACCACAATTTTGTTGATGCCTGACGTTATCATCGTTGTCTCTCTGTCTCTCTTTCTCTGTCTCTTCATTGCGAGGGAGACCGTGGAAATGCTTTGAATGCAGGTTGAATTCTCATTTATTTTAGTTTGTTAATCCCTAGCAGTCAAATGTCAATGAGTATCTGCCAGTTGTTTTTTTGTTTTGTGTGGTTAGCTGTGTGATGCTAGGAAATTCCTTAATTTTCTCTCTGCTTCAATTTTCTTACTTGTAAAGGGAGGATGACAATCATATTAAAAAGGAAAAATGCTCTATTTATGCTTGATACTACTGTACTTACTAACATAAAACTATACTACTACGAATAACTCTAGAAAATTGATTTAATGTGAAATGATGGGATCCCAAGCAAAACTTTCAAAAGTGCCCTATCTGCACCTCTACACTGAAAAGTCATTTTCTTTCAGTTCTTTCTGCGCGATCCCCTTCCTGGACCTGCGGTATGGGAGGGCTGCACGGGGAGTGCTTAAGCTACGGGCAGTTCTGGAGGAGAGGGAGGCCCCCCGCCTACAAGCCGTGAGGGCACATAGTGTACAGTTTGTAACATCAGTGTTAGTACTGGCGGCTGGATAGAGCTTGTCATTTCAGCCCTAGAGAAAGGTCCTGCTGTTGAAGGCTAGTGTCGGCAAATAACATTTAAAATGTTGTACAGCATATGGAAATTTCTGTTACTGCAAACATTTGGTTTGGTTCTGTGCCTGTTCAACATATTGCACATTTCTAAATTAACTGTCTTCCAAATAGAGCACAGTTATGATTCATGTCCCCGTTTTCCCTGTGGGCAGAGGACTCGAAGTCCGTGCTGCACTCTTGCTTCTCCACAGTCACGCGCATGGATTGCGTCCCTAGTCAAGTTCTGTGCAAAGTCATGAGGGGAGCTGCTGAATAGGGGTGGGGACTCCAGCTGTTTGTTTAGTATATATTGTGCTTGCCAAACTCTGACCCTTCCAGAACCAGGAGGAGAGCAGAAAATTGCAATCTCAGTTTCCCCCCACTGCCAATTTGCATGTCCTTCATTTGTGAGACTGATCCTCTAGTGGAGAGAACTGGGGATGGGTCAGTCACGTTACCTTATGTGTTGGTGTCTTTATATAAAGTATAGCCTCCTTATAATAAAAAAGTATTATTAATTTGAATCCACTTTTTGGAGCCATTTATCATTTTTGTTTTTCAATGTTAAAAAGAGTAATGTATATTTAGAAATTTTGAGAGCAAAAGTGTAAGTCAGAATATAAAATATTTCCCATAAGATGATGAATACATGGGAGTTCTTTATACTATTCTGCTACTTTTTTTATTATACAGCAGGTTCTATTAGTTATCTATTTTATACATATTAGTGTATATATATCAATCCCAGTCTCCCAACTCATCCCACCACCACCTCCCCCCACTTTCCCCCCTTGGTGTCCATACGTTTGTTCTCTACAACTGTGTCTCTATTTCTGCCTTGCAAAGCAGTTCATCTGTACCATTTTTCTAGGTTCCACATATATGTATTAATATACGATATTTGTTTTTCTCTTTCTGACTTACTTCACTCTGTATGACAGTCTCTAGGTCCATCCACATCTCTACAAATGACCCAGTTTCGTTCCTTTTTACGGCTGAGTAATATTCCATTGTATATATGTACCACATCTTCTTTATCCATTCGTCTGTCGATGGGCATTCAGGTTGCTTCCATGACCTGACTATTGTAAATAGTGCTGCAGTGAACACTGGGGTGCATGTGTCTTTTTGAATTACGGTTTTCTCTGGGTGTATGCCCAGTAGTGAGATTGCTGGGTCATATGATAATTCTATTTTTAGTTTTTTAAGGAACCTCCATCCTGTTCTCCAAGGTGGCTATATCAATTTACATTCCCACCAACAGCGCAGGAGAGTTCCCTTTTCTCCACACCCTCTCCAGCATTTGTTGTTTGTAGATTTTCTGATGATGCCCATTCTAACTGCTGTGAGGGGATACTTCATTCTAGTTTTGATTTGCATTTCTCTAATAATTAGTGATGTTGAGCAGCTTTTCATGTGCCTCTTGGTCATCTGTATGTCTTCTTTGGAGAAATGTCTATTTAGGTCTTCTGCGCATTTTTAGATTGGGTTGTTTGTTTTTTTAATATTGAGCTGCATGAGCTGTTTATATCTTTTGGAGATTAATCTTTTGTCCGTTGCTTCATTTGCAAATATTTTCTCCCATTCTGAGGGTTGTCTTTTCATCTTCTTTATAGTTTCCTTTGCTGTGCAAAAGCTTTTAAGTTTCATTAGGTCCCATTTGTTTATTTTTGTTTTTATTTCTACTACTCTAGGAGGTGGGTCAAAAAAGATCTTGCTGTGATATATGTCAAAGAGTGGTCTTCCTATGTTTTCCTCTAAGAGTTTTATAGACTTTTCTTCAAGACTGCTTTGGTAGCAATCTACAGATTCAATGCAATTCCTATCAAACTACCAATGGCATTTTTCACAGAACTAGAACAAAAATTTTCACAATTTGTATGGAAACACAAAAGACCCCGAGTAGCCAAAGCAATCTTGAGAAAGAAAAACGGAGCTGGAGGAGTCAGGCTCCCTGACTTCAGACTATACTACAAAGCTACAGTAATCAAGACAGTATGGTACTGGCACAAAAACAGAAATATACATCAATGGAACAGGATAGAAAGCCCAGAGATAAACCCACACACATATGGTCACCTTATCTTTGATAAAGGAGGCAAGAATATAAAGTGGAGAAAAGACAGCCTCTTCAATAAGTGGTGCTGGGAAAACTGGACAGCTACATGTAAAAGAATGAAATTAGAACACTCCATAACACCATACACAAAAATAAACTCAAAATGGATTAAAGACCTAAGTGTAAGGCCAGACACTATAAAACTCTTAGAGGAAAACATAGGCAGAACACTCTATGACATAAATCACAGCAAGATCTGCTTTGACCCACCTCCTAGAGAAATGGAAATAAAAACAAAAATAAACAAATGGAACCTAATGAAACTTAAAAGCTTTTGCACAGCAAAGGAAACTATAAAGAAGATGAAAAGACAACCCTCAGAATGGGAGAAAATATTTGCAAATGAAGCAACGGACAAAGGATTAATCTCCAAAATTTACAAGCAGCTCATGCAGCTCAATATCAAAAAAATAAACAACCCAATCCAAAAATGGGCAGAAGACCTAAATAGACATTTCTCCAAAGAAGATATACAGATTGCCAACAAACACATAAAAGAATGCTCAACACCACTAATCATTAGAGAAATGCAAATCAAAACTAGAATGAAGTATCACCTCACACCGGTCAGAATGGCCATCATCAAAAAATCTACAAACGATAAACGCTGGAGAGGGTGTGGAGAAAAGGGAACCCTCTTGCACTGTTGGTGGGAATGGAAATGGATACGGCCACTATGGAGAACAGTATGGAGGCTCATTGAAATACTAAAAGTAGAATTACCATATGACCCAGCAATCCCACTACTGGGCATATACCCTGAGAAAACCATAATTCAAAAAGTGTCGTGTACCACAATGTTCATTGCAGCTCTGTTTACAATAACCAGGACATGGAAGCAACCTAAATGTCCATCGACAGATGAATGGATAAAGAAGATGTGGCACATATATACAATGGAATATTACTCAGCCATAAAAAGAAATGAAATTGAGTTATTTGTAGTCAGGTGGATGGACCTAGAGTCTGTCATACAGAGTGAAGTTAGTCAGAAAGAGAAAAACAAATACCATACGCTAACACATATATATATGGAATCTTAAAAAAAAAATGGTTTTGAAGAACCTAGGGGCAGGACAGGAATAAAGACACAGACGTAGAGAATGGACTTGAGGACACAGGGAGGGGGAAGGGTAAGCTGGGACGAAGTGAGAGAGTGACATGGGCTTATAAATACTACCAATTGTAAAAATAGATATCTAGAGGTAAGCAGCCGCATAGCACAGGGAGATCAGCTCAGTGCTTTGTGACCACCTAGAGGGGTGGGATAGGGAGGGTGGGAGGGAGATGCAAGAGGGAGGAGATATGGGGATATATGTATATGTATAGCTGATTCACTTTGTTATACAGCAGAAACTAACACACCATTGTAAAGCAATTATACTCCAATAAAGATGTTAAAAAAAAAAAAAAAGACTGCTTTGGCTCTTCAGGGTCTTTTGTGTCTCCATACAAATTTTAATATTTTTTGTCTACTTCTGTAAAAATGCCACTGTAATTTGATAGGGATTACATTGACTCTGTAGATTGCTTTGGGTAGTATAGTCATTTTCATAATATTGATTCTTCCAATTCAAGAACATCGTATATCTCTCCATCGGTTTGTGTCATCTTTGATTTCTTTCATCAGTGTCTTACAGTTTTCTGTGTACAGGTCTTTTACCTCCTTAAGTAGGTTTATTCCTAGGTATTTTATTCTTTTAGTTGCAATGGTGAATGGGATTGTTTCCTTAATTTCTCTTTCTGATCTTTCGTTGTTAGTATATAGGAATACAGGAGATTTCTGTGCATTAATTTTGTATCCTGCAACATTACCAAATTCATTGATTAGCTCTAGTAGTTTTCTGGTGGCATCTCTAGGATTCTCTATGTATACTACCATGTCATCTGCAAACAGTGACAGTTTTACTTCTTCTTTTCCAATTTGTATTCCTTTTATTTCTTTTTCTTCTCTGATTGTCGTGGCTAGGACTTCCAAAACTATGTTGAATAATAGTGGCGGGATGGACATCCTTGTCTTGTTCCTGATCTTAGAGGAAATGCTTTCAGTTTTTCACCATTGAGAATGATGTTTGCTGTGGGTTTGTCATATATGGCCTTTATTATGTTGAGGTAGATCCCCTCTATGCCACTTTCTGGAGAGTTTTTATCATAAATGGGTGTTGAATTTTGTCAAAAGCTTTTTCTGCCTCTATTGAGATGATCATATGGTTTTTAGTCTTCAGTTTGTTAATATGGTGTATCACATTGACTGATTTGTGTATAGTGAAGAATCTTTGCATCCCTGGCATAAATCCCACTTGATCATGGTGTGTAATCCTCTTAATGTGTTGTTGGATTCTGTTTGCTAGTATTTTGTTGAGGATTTTTGCATCTATATTCATCAGTGATATTGGTCTGTAATTTTCTTTTTTTGTAGTATCTTTGTTTGGTTTTTGTATCAGGGCGATTGTGGCCTCGTAGAATGAGTTTGGGAGTGTTCCTTCCACTGCAATTTTTTGGAAGAGTTTGAGAAGGATGGGTGTTAGCTCTTCTCTAAATGTTTGATAGAATTCACCTGTGAAGCCATCTGGTCCTGGACTTTTGTTTGTTGGAAGATTTTAAATCACAGTTTCAATTTCATTCCTTGTGATTGGTCTGTTCATATTTTCTGTTTCTTCCTGGTTCAGTCTTGGAAGGTTATACCTTTCTAAGAATTTGTCCATTTCTTCCAGGTTGTCCACTTTATTGGCATAGAGGTGCTTGTAGTAGTCTCTTATGATGCTTTGTATTTCTGCGGTGTCTATTGTAACTTCTCCTTTTTCATTTCTAATTTTATTGATTTGAGTCCTCTCCCTCTTTTTCTTGATGGTCTAGCTAAAGGTTTATCAATTTTGTTTATCTTCTCAAAGAACCAGCTTTTAGTTTTATTGATCTTTGTTGTTGTTTCTATTTCATTTATTTCTGCTCTGATCTTTATGATTTCTTTCCTTCTACTAACTTTGGGTTTTCTTTGTTCTTCTTTCTCTAGTTCCTTTAGGTGTAAGGTTAGATTGTTTATTTGAGATTTTTCTTGTTTCTTGAGGTAGGATTCTGTTGGTATAAACTTCCCTCTTAGAACTGCTTTTGCTGCATCTCATAGGTTTTGGATCGTCGTGTTTTCATTATCATTTGTCTCTTGGTATTTTCGGATTTCCTGTTTGATTTCTTCAGTGATGTCTTGGTTATTTAGTAGCATATTGTTTAGCCTCCATGTGTTTGTCTTTTTAATGTTTTTTTCCCTGTAATTGATTTCTAATCTCATAGCGTCGTGGTCGGATAAGATGCTTGATATGATTTCAATTTTCTTAAATTTACCAAGGCTTGATTTGTGACCCAAAATGTGATCTGTCCTGGAGAATGTTCCATGTGCACTTGAGAAGTAAGTGTAATCTGCTGTTTTTGGATGGAATGTCCTATAAATATCAGTTAAATCTGTCTGTTCTATTGTGTCATTTAAAGCTTGTGTTTCCTTATCAATTTTCTGTCTGGATGATCTGTCCATTGGTGTAAGTGAGGTGTTAAAGTCCCCCACTATTACTGTGTTACTGTCCATTTCCTCTTTTATAGCTGCTAACAGTTGCCTTATGTATTGAGGTGCTCCTATGTTGGGTGCATATATATTTATAATTGTTATATCTTCTTGAATTGATCCCTTGATCATTATGTAGTGTCCGTCCTTGTGTCTTGTAACATTTTTTATTTTAAAGTCTATTTGATATGAGTATTGCTACTCCAGCTTTCTTTTGATTTCCATTTGCATGGAATATCTTTTTCCATCCCCTCACTTTCAGTCTGTATGTGTCCCTAGGTCTGAAGTGGATCTCTTGTAGACAGCATATATATGGGTCTTGTTTTTGTTTCCATTCAGTGAGCCTGTATCTTTTGGTTGAACCATTTAATCCATTCACATTTAAGGTAATTATCGATATGTATGTTCTTATTACCATTTTCTTGATTGTTTTGGGTTTTTGTAGGCCCTTTTCTTCTCTTGTGTTTCCCACTTAGAGAAGTTTCTTTAGCATTTGTTGTAGAGCTGGTTTGGTGGTGCTGAATTCTCTTAGCTTTTGCTTGTCTGTAAAATTTTTGATTTCTCCATCGAATCTGAATTAGATCCTTGCTGGGTAGAGTAATCTTGGTTGTAGGTTTTTCCCTTTCATCACTTTAAATATATCGTGCCACTCCCTTCTGGCTTGTGGAGTTTCTGCTGAGAAATCAGCTGTTAACCTTATGGGAGTTCCCCATAAGGGAAACTTATTATTGCAAAATTCTCATTGTAAAAATGACCCATACATTTATCATCCAGATTTTATCTCTATTAGCATTTTTATCTGGTTCCATTAGATCTTTTCCATATCAGTGTTAATTTGCTAAATGCTGGTACATTCAATGACTGTTTATTTCTACTTCCTGCTGAAAGTTGGCAACACTCGAGTTTGACCTGCTGGCCCTTATAAACAGGGGAATAATCTCAACTTTTGTCAGGAATAGGCTTTAAATCCCAAAATGCAAGTACATAAAAAATTCTCATGATAGTAATGTGTTCCAGTGTTGTAACTGTCCTTAAGCGTATAGCCCACTGTCTGGTATTCAGTGGTAAGTGGGATCTCAAGAAATGAGCAGAATAGAAATGATACAGTATCATCAAGTCCTTGGACCTCATAAATTGGGCGTTCCAGAGTGAATCCACATCAGTTTGAGTTGAGAGTTGGCTTCTCTTCCTGAGTAGCTTTTGAACCTTGAGGTTACATCATGGGTGTTAGCTGCTGATTCTGCCACTTCCCCTTCCATGAATGGAAGGCTGATGACTTCCTGAGAGAACCCATGTCCTTATCAGGCTGCCTGTCACAGTCCTGTTCACGTCCCATACCTGAATCATTGAAAGCGTTGAAAAAGAAAACCCATTAATCAGGGTTGCTAATTGTACCGCAGGAGACTACAGACACCAAAGCAGTTTTATTTTCTACTAACTGGAAAGAAAACCTTGCCTTACTAGAGCCATTACTCCAAGACACAGAAACTGCTGATGATGTGTAATTATCCATTGGGTTGGTAAATTTTCTTACAGTCTTTGGAGGTTTAGAGCAGTGGGGTTGGTTATTGCTTAATGTAATACAATAGGAATGGCAGTGCATTTGCTGCTGCACTAATAAATAGACTTGGGATTTGGAAAATTCCATCTGGTCATGAGTGTCACACAGCTTATCTCCTCCATGGTCCTTTCAAGCACAGAGAACATATTTTTCTTCTTTGGCATCAAGGTGGATTCCACCTAAAGGAATAAAGGGAGTTTTGTTTATTAAAGGAATAACTGATAGAGGCCTTGGACAGTGTGTAAGAGAATACATTTCATCTTTGGCACCCCTGCCTTCCTTCAAAGAACGCAGCTGGCCTCAACTGTCCATGGAGTACTCATCTGCTCCTCCCCATTCCAACTTGCCCTCTCGAGGAAAACCGTTCTTTATTGCTGACTTGTCATCTGACCCTACGCTCACAGGTTGGAGAGCGGAGGTGTAGATTTGTTGTTAATTGGCCTCTCATTCTCCTTCTCTGATGGCCTGGGTAAGAATTCTGGTTCTGTCATTTCTTAGATGAGCCTAAACAAGTTACTGGAGCTCAGTTTTGTCATCTGTAAAATAGGGTCAATAATACTGCCTACTTCATAACATCAGTATAAGGAATAAATTAGTTAATACCTGTATTGGTACTCAGAAAAGTATCTGGCATGTAGAAACCAATTGGTTCCTGTTCTTGTTTTCCATTTCCTTGGGGAAGGAACTCCTCTCAGGGGCTTGGTTTAGTTCAGAGCTGTGGATTGGACACTGGCCAGCAGTTTCTTACAGTCTGTGCATTACACAATCCAGGCATCCAAACCACATACTCAGACTTCCAGTCCCGTGCTAGATGAAGTACTCTCAAATCACAGGATGTGTCAAGTGGAAGGGAACAGGTTAATGTAATCGTTTAAATTTTTAACCTGTTTTCAGGTTTATTCTTCAGCATTGTGCTCTTTATTCCCCAGGATAGCTCTGATGCAAGTATTTTGAGATGTTGAAGCAAGTTCTTCTTGAAACATACTGTATAGCCAGCAATCTATTCTGCTTTTATGTAGTTAGAAGCAAGCAGGACTGACACAATGCAGAAGTGAATTTTACTCTATTTTACATCTTTTGAATTCACAATTTAGAGCTTGAACTCTCCCTTCTAGCCCACATTCTAGATGCCTAGAGAAAAGTCAGAATTCATGACCAAAAAAAAATATGTTCAATGCCATTCAAATGGGAAAATACCCAACACACACACACACACACACACTCTCTCTCTCTCTCTCTCTCTCTCTCTCTGTCTCTTCATGTGTGGTTGTGAATTCAGGTAACTTCTTCCCTGAGAGGAAGCTCTTCCCGGTGGTCTGCCTGCATGCAGCGCTGTCTCTGTGCTTCCCTCCTACACAGGCTCGTAGACTCACCCCTGGAATGCTGAGAAAACAGTAAAAGCCCCTTACTCCCTGGTGAAATGGCTGCCTGGAGAATAGTGGAAGAAAAGCGAAAACCATTGTTGCTTATTTAAAATCTGTGCTGACAATACCATTTAGTCCTTTCCCTTTCCAGGAAAGTCACAGGGAGATGTAAAAGATTCAGTACACTCATACCTATGGAAAAATTTGCCAGTGAGCAGTGTATTGATCAAAGTGCTGAGGAGGAGAGGTACTCAAATGTTTACCCAGAGCACTTCACCAAAAGTTGCCCCACGGGTGTTCAGAGGTGGCCCTGGCAGGCTCTTGGCACCAACAGCATTTCCTCGATTCTAAGGGACCATTCATTTCTCCTGGTGCTTCCCCACGCCCTCTTCCTCCCCCCTTACAGCAGTCTTTAGGAAGATGTTTTATGAACTGTGTGCATGCATATTTTTGTGCCTCCAGCAAAATGTTGTTTTCCTACGATCAAGAATTAGAACGGGAACTTCAGGAACCTGGATTCTCAGCCCCAGGAATGTGGCTGCCCACTGTCCTGGGCAGAGACTGTGTGTGACCCACATCACATCTGGAGACAGATGCTTCTTTATGAGATGCAGTACCACTTTCAGTCTCCTGTCCTCCACTCTCTTTCATTTTGAATCTCTCTTCCCCATAAACAGCTATACATATTGGTGCAAATATAAGCACAGGTACCCCATTTTTGCCTCTAATACTGGACGTGAACTTGGTCTAATCAAGACTGCCTTTTTATTGCTGTTTCCTGCTCTAACTCGAAATAGTATAAGTTTATGAAAATGGATAGATTAGTGCTGCTATCGTAATATAAACAGGAATCACTGTATATATTTCATATACTGAAATGGGTCCATTTTGAAATGGTGTTGCTGTTGGTGCACAGGCCAAGCTGGTAAGCCCAGAGGGAAAGCACTGCTTACGGTCTGTCCAAACCACCAGGGTACTTTGCTCTGATTTCAAGTAGACTCCTCACTGCTTCTGCTATTTTTCTAGGAATTAATTTCTTAAAGTTTTAGAAGTAAGTAGATGTCATCGTATGGCTTTTGCTGCTAATTTGCAGTAGGTGATAACAAATAGATTTATTTTTAAAACTGTAGGCAACTTACATTTTGTTTTGAGGGTTTTCTTATACAAGAAAGAAAAATTTTGGCTAGAAATAAAAGATTTTTTTTCTGAAAGACCAAATTTATATATAAAGGATGCAACATGTTCACATAATTTTTATTCTTATTTAGGTACATCATAATTCATATACACAGAGGCTCTATATCTCTATATCTATATCTATCTCCTAAAATGTGTGTGACACACACAGTACCGTATATCATGTATGTATTTGTATATACACATATTTCCTGATTGATTCTAATAGAGTTGCTTTATAAAATATGTTTCTTCCTGGTTACAACTAAACACATAAACATATAAATTATATTCCTTCTGGTTACAATTAGTTTTTTTTTTTCTTTTCAAACCAGCAGGGATTGAAGTTATTGCTTTAAAATTGTAAAATGTAGGTTTCATTTAATTCTCAGCAAATTTATGTGTCCATTTCTGTTGAAGCTCTTATTTCTTTTTTATCAAACCCCTTGTCACACAGTGAAGGAAGAAGTCTTCTAGCATTAAAAAAAGTTTCTTAAACTCTTCTTTTTTATTGACTCAAAACTTTCACCAAAGAAAACCCTGCATAAAAGCTAACAACCTTTCTGATTGAATGGGGGGGGGAGATGGGGACACCCTGAGCCTTGCCTGCCTTCCCTCCTCCCACCAAAGGTGTCCATAAATGGACTCTGCAGACCTACTAACGTTCACTTTGTGGAATGTGGTTTGTAAATAGAGCATAGGATATACTCACGCTAAAAAAATTAAAATTCAATTTGTGTTCTGTATTTTTACTTACTAAATCTGGCAACCCTATTTACAAACTACTATTTTAGTGAAAAGAGTTCTCAGTTACATAACAGAGAAGATTTTCCCATAGCAATATTTGTAAATATCTTGAACAAGGGATAACTTCTCCAATTTCAGTTCTCCAACTAATAAAATGAGTATAATGATTAAGGCCCTAACTACCTTACTAGCTATTCTAAAAAATAATTAAACTTTAGCTCAGAGGTTCAAGATACATAAGTTATCATGGTTATTAGCTTTTTAAAAAATTCTATTAAAAAGCACTAACTCCTAACAGCATATTGAGTCATTTATAAAGTGCTTAATAACTAAACATTCAAAACTCACTGTTTTCTTCAAGCTGTATTGTAATATGGATGTAAATGATTTAATAGATATTTTAAATAGATTGAGTTTCATTTTTTAAATAAATTTCATACGTGAAGGAACAACTCCATGTATAACAAAAAGTAATTGGACATATACATATTTCCATATATACCATAGGCTAATGAAAGTCAGAAAGTAGCTGGGAATCCATGACAAAACTATATAGAGGAAAATTTTAGTTGTCTTTAATGAATATTTTATGTGTGACTAATACTTCTTTCCTCTATTAGCCCATGTCTTGTTCAAACATACCTTCAGGGTTCCCAGAAGGAGACCACTACATGGGGCATCCCAGTGACTTAGCACCATTGCTGGTCTGCATTGCAGATTCTAAGTTAGAAACTTAAAACCAACTTAGTTTAATGCCACCCTTAGGACCTGTAGGTGCCATAGGTATGACATTGATAAGATATTAATAAGGGAACAGGAGGAAAGGAGGGGAAGAATATACCATCAGCACAAGGAAAAAGGGTAAAGAACACAAAGAATGGGCAAGGCAGGCCTCCCACCCAAAACCCCAGAAGCAGTTTACTTCAGGAGATATCAGTGGCATACTTTATAGGAGAACTGGGGCCTCTAGATCCTGCTGAATTAAGGACGGAAAGACTGTAAATCTACTGAGTTTCTAGAGTTTACTCGATAATGCAAACAAAAATAAACCAGTGTCAGTATATGTGGTTCAAGAAGGTCCAGAAAGGCGATGGAGCCAGTAATCCCTTGTCACTATTAATTAAGTACATCCTCTAACAGCCTCGACTTGAGGCTGTTAATCTTCACACCTTCCTTTGGGGCCCCTGGCCAGCTGCTTTGGAGGTCTTAATGAATCTCTGACCAATTTAGGCTATGGTCAAGTCACAAAAACAACAGCCAGAGGTGTAATAAGGTATTCTGTGAAGAATGCATGTTCAGTATTATTAAATCAGCGCTGCTGTTGGATAGCTGATATCACAGTTCAAATAAAGGCAGTAAATCTGCGAATGGCAATCCAGCAAGTGAATGGAGAGAGAATCAAACGTTACCTAGACAGTATACTTCACCTGGTCAGACCATGACAAAGTCTTCAAAATCAGCAGGAATAAACAGTCTCTTCCTATGATTTCAGTTTAACTTGGATCAGTTTTTTTTTTTTTTTAATCTGATTTAGTGACTAGTTTAGCAATCCTGTATTGAGCCACAAATATTGTAGGTGGGAGAGACTTCAGTCAAGTCAAGGACTCTCTATCCAGCTTTGCCCTTGAGTTATAACAAACTCTTAAAGGGCTTATGTATTTGCAAGATGGTGGGCGGCGTTCATTAGTTGTCCTCAATCCATGCAGGCATCTACTGAGAAGAAGGTCATTTTAACTAGTCCCTAGTAAACCATCTGCTCTAGTCACTGCTGAATATTAATTTCCAGGTTGTGAGGCCCCTTCAGCTGCAGTGATTTTTTTCTTACTATTTCTCTGCCCTTGATGGGCACAAGGAATCCACTCAAACAATACCTGGTATGATGGTTAATTAATTTTACATGTCAACTTGGCTGGACCACAGTGCCCAGGTATTTGAACAAAGGTTATTCTGGATGTTTATTTGAGGGTGTTTTTGGATGAAATTAACATTTGAATCAGTGGACTTTGAGTAAAGCAAATTGCCCTCCATGGAGTGGGTGGGCCTCATCCAATCAGTTGAAGGGCTGGATAGAACAAAAGACTGACCTCCTCTGAGCAAAAAGCACTTCTGCCAACAGACGACCTTTGGACTTAAACAGCAATATTGCCTCTTCTCTGGGTCTCCAGCCTGCCAGCCAACCCTGCAGATTTTGGGCTTACCAGCCTCCATAACTGCATGAGCCAATCCCTTAAAATAAACCTCTCTCTCTCTCTCTCTCTCTCTCTCTCTCTCTCTCTCTCTCTCATATATATATATATATAGAGAGAGAGAGAGAGAGAGAGAGCTTCCTTGTGGTTCTGTTTCTCTGGAGAACCTTCACTAATATACCTGGCTAACAGGGACTGCATGGGCTAAGGCCCTTTCTTCTTACATTTCTTTCAGTCTTAACTCAGAAGCTCTTTCCCCAAATCAGGCTGTTTAAGACCCCATCTAATCAGCCAAGGCACGTGAGGGTTGGTGAAGATGTGGAGAAATGGTCACTGTTGTCAGTGCTGGTGAGGTATGAATTGATAAGCCACTTTGAAGAATAACTTGGAAGTGTTCATTAAAAGAAAAAATGCCAAAGTCTGTGATATGTTTAAACCCTAAGGAGAGAGCTGTAGAAAGCAGAAAATGAGACAGTTCATCGAAAATACCCTATGTAATTGGAAGCAGTACTGTTTTGGTGCCCAGGTGGCACACTTACCTACCAGGGGATGAAAAACATCCTCTCGTTTCTGCGTGAAGCACGATGTGGCTGCAGAGAGCAGTGGACGACGCCAGCCTCTCAAGAGCTGCGCTGCACCCCTGAGAGCAGAAATGCCTGGAAGAGGCAGCGGTGGCTGATGTGTGTGTGAAGAAGGGGACCCAAAGGTAGGTCAGCATCAGGGGCGATGATAAAACGCCTTCCAGACCCGTCACATGCAGCAGAGGCCTCGACAAGAGGCCTGGGATCAGGCACTGATCAGGAAAGGATGAGTGACAGATGCCCCGTGATCCTCTTGAGGCCGGGACGCCTAGAAATAATCAGGAGACTATCATGGGGACAAAATACAAGTCTGTGATGTTAATATGACACATTTCAAGGCCAAGACTCTTGCATCCTAGGAATTACGAATTACCATACTATTCAGAAAATAAAGCATTCGAGTGTAAGCTGGCCTCCCTCCCTGTCCCTTTACTTCTCTGCTTAATGGCCATAGCCTGATGTATTTCTTTTGAACTAACACCCCTTACACTATGGGGAAACATTTCAATGTTTTAAGAAGTAGAAAAAGCGAGAAGACATATAAGCAGGTCATTTTAATTCTTTAAGGGGGAAAATGATGCTTCTAACCTCTATGAGCACCTGTAATTAAAGGATCCAAATTTCTATTACTTACTATTATAACTAACAAAAAGGAAGCTGCAAACCAGTTTTTTCTCCCTGCCTTGCAGTCAGTGGACACAGAGGAAAATGTGGATGCTTACAGGAAGCATAGTGATTCCCTTGTAGCAGTAACACATTTACTGATACGTTCCTGGATGACGAAAAATAAAAAGCAAAAACATTTGTTCCCCATTTATAGATGGGAAACCCAGGCTCCAAAGAGGAGAAGGAAATTCCACGAGAGTCTAAAAGTGAATGACGTGAACCAAGCCCTCCTGTTGACTCTAGTTTTTCAGGTAGATTGCCTTGCACCCCTCCCCGTTGGGAAATACTGCAAGACAGCCAATGGCTCCTCTAGCATCCATGCCCCTTGGCATGTGACTTTTCACTTCCTCCCATAAAAAGGATGATGGTGTGTATTTCTACATTCCTTGATTGGGGTTGTCATGTATCTTGCATTCGTCAATAGGAAGTGAGCCCTTGAGATACCTTGCCTGTTTCCATTCACTCTCTTCCACCTCTTCCGCTGCCAAGGGAAGAGCTACCTTAGCTACCACCTGGTTCAGCTGAAGCAGATTCACTCCTTCCTCTCTGCACAGCTTATAGCAGCTGACCTAAAGGAGTCCACAGCTGCATGAGAAATGGCACTAGCAAAACAACATTACTCTCTAATGGATTATTATTTACATGGACAAAATGAACAATGTGCATAATCCCCAGATGATATATTTTCAAATATTATTAAAACAGACTGTATAATTAGTCAATTAGAACAAATATGTAAATTTCATATTTTGTGAAGGGGGAGAAAATGTTCAAAATTATTCTCTAGCTTTGACCCTTTTTTATTTTTTAACAGTTTTATTGAGAGATAATATAAATACTATAAACTCACCTCTTTTGTGTGTACAATTCAACAAATTTTAGTGTATTGACAGAGTTGTATAACCATCACCAGAATCTAATTTTAGAACCTTTTCATACCCCTAAAAAGAAATATCGTGCTGACTTAGAGTCACTCTTACCCCTACCCTAGCCCTAGGCAACTGCAAATCTACTTTCTGTCTCTACATGTTTGCTTTTGGGGCATTTCATATAATTGGGTCATATAATATGTGTTCTTTTGTGTCTAGACTTCATCTTTTTAAAGGAGTGAAAAATGGAATCACTATGATACAGAGATTGGATATTTTGAAATTTAACAAAAGTTGTTTAAGAGTATGCATAGAAGTTATTTCTAAAAGAAGGTGAACTCAGGGTTGTTAGAAAAATTTAGCATGGATAAAGTCTGTTGCTTTACTTACAATGCACTAAACCATTTCATGACACAAAGAAGATTAAACAGAATCCATACAACCACACATCATACAGAGTTGCATTGAGATACATTTCACAAGTTTGACAAACGCCAAATAATCTTTTTATGGCGGGCCAGTCTGTGAGTCCTATGTGATAAAGGGAACATAGTCTTTGGAACACGAAATAAGCGCAGAAGGAAAAAAAAATTGTTTGTTCAAAAACACCCTGGTAGTTATTTCCAAACTTATTTCAAATTCAGGCTTTGCATCTCCTATAGCTTCTAGGAGAAATATGAAAACCTGCAATATATATATGTGTGTGTGTGTGTGTGTGTGTGTGTGTGTGTGTGTGTGTGTGTAGACAAGGACTCAATACAGATAAGTTTAAATGACTTCACCTTCTTAAATGACACTGTTCAACTCATTTGAAACAGTCAGCCATTCCTGTTTTTTTTTTTTTTTAAAGGAATTCCTTTATTTTTATTTATTTATTTATGGTTGTGTTGGGTCTTCGTTTCTGTGCAAGGGCTTCCTCTAGTTGCAGCAAGTGGGGGCCACTCTTCATCGCGGTGTGCGGGCCTCTCACTATCGCGGCCTCTCTTGTTGCAGAGCACAGGCTCCAGACACGCAGGCTCAGTAGTTGTGGCTCACGGGCCCAGTTGCTCCGCGGCACGTGGGATCTTCCCAGACCAGGGCTCGAATCCGTGTCCCCTGCATTGGCAGGCAGATTCTCAACCACTGCACCACCAGGGAAGCCCCACCATTCCTGTTTTTATGTAACATAAATCTGAAACCAAACACTGAAATAACATGTAACAAACTTACAGGTATTTTGACTGCTCAGAGACATATGGGCAACTTTCTAGGGAAGCCCTAAGTGTCTTCACAAATATAAGTTGTAATTCTTGAAGCTTACAAAGAATAATATATTTTAAAAAGAAACAGTTAAACATGTAAGGCACTTCTGATAAAATACACCTTCAGTTAGACAAAGCAGTCCATTGAAATTAGGAGCAAGAAAGTCAAGAGTAATACCATGATAACTTCATAAATCCAAGTGGAAACGGAAACCTGTATGAAATTAAATGACAAAAGAATAACTTGCAATGTTCACCAGCATATTCAAACTCTCCTCATTAAGTAGCCCTGTTTAATAGTAGCTGGGAGTGGCTCCAGATGGTGTCAAGTATCCAGGGTCCTGGTAGCTATGACCCCTGTAACGACAGACCAAGAGCCTTTCCTTCATTGCTGTGCATTAGTTAAACATGCTGATGAAAGATGCACCTGGAGCTCTTTGGTCCATCTGCCCTCATATTTCATCTCCGAGTTCTCTGGTTCAAACTCAGGGGCTTCATCCCTGACCTACCCGGTGCTGAGTTTGAGTACCCCAATGCTACATTAATTAGAGTACATGTATCAGCATGTTAACATGATATTTAATGTGTAAAGGAATAGTTGGCAGAAATTATACATTTATACTTGCAATGGAATAGTGAGGAAAATAAATTTTTTTCTTGCTACAACACATATGGTTCCACTTTCATGGTTCCGTTGGTCTCCCGGGTTAATGACATCCCACCATATGCCCAAGAGCAAAGAGTGATGGAACTGACATGCTGCTCAAACGGACTGAAACAGGCTGAATCGTGTGTCCTCGGCCATAAAATGCCATTCAAGTGACCCCATAAGCTGACATCTGCCCACATATTGTAGACATTTGGGGCCAAGTTGCCCATTTGTTTCTTTCTGATCTAAATGTAAATATTATACATGAAAACATTTACAAGTACAGTCTTCTTTCTTTTTTAGAGGCTGAGGAAAGGCCAGGTCAGCTGGGTACCAGTTACAACCTTACTTTTAAGCTTGACTTTGTGATACTTTCAATGTGTCTTGATAAATCATATGCTTTGCTTCAAAACAATTAAGTCCTTGTAATTGACATGAAAACTAGTATGCAGGGGTTTTTTTTCCCTCAAAGTACAAAACAACCCTTTGAAAACATAATGTAATCCTTGCAAGTAAATAGGCTTTTCAATCAGTAGTTCTGGATCCTGTTTGATCCCTGCTTTTATGTGATTAAATCTCTCTACCTTGCTTGCCAGTGTTATTCCACAGAGCACCTGAAATCTGATGAGAACAGAGGGAAGTGTAGAGATAGGCAGTTTCTTGCTTCTTTCTCTCAGTAAATTTGCTTACAAAAAATGAAAAATCTGTCAAGGTGGTGTCACTGGTGTTCTCGTTTATATTTATTCAAATGAGCTATTTCCTTATTGACAAGTAGCAAGATAATAATACTAAGAATCCAGAGTTCAAACACTCCTGCTCAGTGTGATGTTGGGGTTTTTGAACAAGAGAAATCCTGCAGGTGAGAGTCACAATTTCTGTACTAAACTTAATACCTTTATACATTCATCTCATTAGCATCCTATGTTCAAAGAAGAAAATGTGACGTTAAGTGACACTAAGTAATGATACTGAAAGAAAAATAAAATTTGCAAGAAATTTTACCCCTTCATGAGATTATTATGGTTTTTATTTGGGGGATTAAGTTATGACAAATCTGCCTGCTACTGTTTCTCTGTGGAGAAAATACAGTTTTAGCGGAAGATGGCTGATAACGTGTGATCATAACGCTATGTTCCAAGCATCCCGCTGAGTAAATTCGTTTGGTAGCCACATTATATGGTACCTAATCCGAGTGTAGACTCTGATGGTTCACATATGGCCTCCTCTAAACAGTCACAGAAGCAATCAGACAATTCAGCTGAAATTGTTTTACTGTCGTGTGTATCTGTTACAGCTAAACACTGAGTAACAAGTAATGAAAGCAACAGAAAACTACAGTTGATAGTTATTATTTTTTCACCATGCATGATTATAGAGTTCTATGGCTTTCTTTTGGAAGTCGAATAACATCGGAGTCTTTTCCATGACTTATAAGGTCCTATGTAATCTGTCTCCTGTCTGTTCCTCCCAGTTCCTTCCCAGTTCCCCTTGCTCATTCTGTGTGGCTGCATAGATTTCCTTAAAGTTCTTTGCCCAAACCAAGCCTGCTCCACCTTCTAGGCTTTGTACACACTGTGCCTTCTGCCTGGAATGGTGTGGGGTCACTCCCTCTGTCTCTTCAGCCCTTGACTCAGATGGACTTTCCTTAACCCCCTCACTACCACAGCACCCTACTTGCCCACTGTGCTTTATCTCCTTAATGTGTTTCTCCTTAACCTTTTTCTTCAGAGCACTTATCATTTCTTGACATTTATCATACCTTTATTTTCATATTTTCTTCCGTCTTCTTTTCCCACAAAGAAGAAAGTACCATAAAGGAGTTATGTTTTGTTTATGGTCTTATTAGTATTTTATTAGATGTATACTAGATTTACCTTAGTTTTAATAATGAAATGCTTTTTCTCTATGCCTTTCAATAAGTAGTATTTTTCTGTTATAAGATAAAAAATGTTCTGTGTTCCAAATATATCTCCTTTCAATGCATGGCCAGTGTACATTCTTTTCATATATTAATACCATGCCTCTTTACACTTAATGCAGAAGAGATTTAGCCTATAATATATTGTTATTAAGGTATTTTATTTTTTAAAACTATAGTTCATTCTTTAATTTGAAAAATGTTTATTAAATATATATTATATGCCAGACATTATAGTATTACTTCAGTTTATCTTCAGATTAACCTTCTAGGGTAAATACTATGATTAACAGCATTTTACTGGGGAAGAAACCAATGAAAAGAGAACTGGGATTTGAACCCACATCCTGGGGACTAGAATCCAGACCCCTAGCTTCCATACAGTGCTGTTTCCCATCGCTTATCCTGGGATATGCAAAATGCAGGGAAAAGTCAAAGTGACAAAAATGAGCAGTGTTCAGATAATGGAGAGCAGTGTAAGTCATTTTCCTTCTTAGAGTTTCTCTAAGAAGAGAAGAGAAGTGGACAAAGGATTTTACTTAGGAGACAGTCCTTAAAAAGTTCATTCTGATTGCATTTTGGTAAATGGATTAGAGAAGGAATAAGCCCAAAAGTTAGGAGGTTGATACAGTAATCTAGGTTATTTTAGCATGACTGGGGGGATGACAGTGGACACTGAGAACATTTAAGCACATTTGAGAGCTCTTTAGATGGTAAAATGGCCAGAATTTTGTGAGAGGATGTCAAGATAATGCCTAGGTTTCTGGCTTGAGTGAATAGAGAGCTAGTTTCAGCCGCAGGAACTGGGGACATAGACAGGGAGGCACATAGTCAGGTTAGTCCTGTCGAGTTTGAGAGCCCGACGGCATTCATGTGGAGCTGTGCCTGTAGGCAGCTGCATATGTAGGTCCGAAGGCCAGTAGAAGATCTGAGCTGAAGCACAAACTTGTAGGTTCAGGTATTGAAATCAAATCAAAGCACAGGGTGAGGGAATGGATTGAGAAGAGGCTTAGAATCTTGGTGACTTCAGACACTGGAGGGTCGAGGGGAGGAGAAGCACCCGAGTGGCACTCTACAAGACTGTGTTGTAATGGAAGTCAAAGGAAGAGAATTTCATGAAAAAAAAGAAAAAAGGATAGGGCACCAAGCCAAATATTGCTGGGAAGCTAAGTTAGTCAAGACCTAATGAATGTGGATTGGATATGGTATTATAAAAGATGTTTGGGTATAGTGTTCAAGGCCATAGTCAGGTTACAGAAAGCTGGGGCATATTAAATGGGAAATGAGGAAGAAGAAAAGGCATAAGCATATCTTTCAAGATGTTTGGGGGACTTCCCTGGCGGTCCAGTGGTTAGGACTCCGCGCTTCCACTGCAGGGGGCGCATGTTTGATCCCTGGTCTGAGAACTAAGATTTTGCATGCTCTGCGGCGTGGCCAAACAAACAAACAAACAAAAAAAGTCTGGTTGTTGGGGGAGAGAGCAAAGAAAGAGTCACAGCCTTAGGTGGAGAGGGATTTGAGGTCATGGAAAGTTTTGAAGATTATGGAAATGATGTGAGTAGGTATGAATGATAGCAAGAAGCCGATAAAGAGGGAGGATTTTAAGTTACAGCTAACAAAGGTTTTAATTTAGCCAAGAGTGGAGGAATTTGGAACACGGGGTAGTAGAGGCTGACATTATAGGAAGGAAGGAGAAAATATTAGGTATAGTTGCAGTTTATGTGTTGATAAGGCATACTGGATTTCTTCCCTGGAAGAAAGTAATGCCATGTTCTTAGAATCACTGAGCATGTTTGAGGAGAGTAGAAAAGGTTTATCAAGGACTGCGAGGAAAGAGGGGAGACGGTAGGCCAGAAAAACAGACTGCCCGGCAGCACGGAGAGGCTGGGTGAGATTGGAGACTAAATTCGTGAGGCACGCGGTCTGCACATACGTGTGCTTGATTCCGGTAGAGTTTGGCAGCCCAGGTATATACATAAAGAATATTGACAGTTGGATTCATGTAGAGGTGGGGTTTCCATGATGGGTGAATCAAAAGGAAAATGGAGGAAGTAAGTGGAAGATACTGGTAAGAAGGGTCTCAAGTGGAAGCAAAGGTATTAATAGGAAGATGCTGATAAGTAGGAGGAATCAGAGCAGTAAGAACTAGAGCACTGTTGTCCAACAGAACTTCCTTTAATGATGGAAATGTCGTAGATCTGTATGGTTCAGTACAGTGGCTGTGAGCCACATGGGGCTATTGAGCACCTGAATGTGGCTAGTGAGACTGAGAAACTGAACTTTAAATACTATTTATTATTTAATTAATTTAAGTCTGAATACGTACACGTGGCTAGTGGCTACCATCTTGGGCTGGTTAAGACTAGGGGTCCTGATGAAGACAAAGAACTAGTACATTAGATTAATTAATGGAGAAGCAGAAGAATGGGGGACTATGTTTCAGAAAGTGATGTATAACATTGTTGTTACCTACCTGACATCTGTTCCCCTTCTCTTCTAAGTCACTCACCTTTTATTTTGGTATTTATAGTTCCTTCATGCAGCCTGTATATGATAGGCAGAGCTAATTCTACTGGCTCTAGGGGTTTAGATGTATGTCTTAGGCCTCTGCTAATCGGTATACAGTAATCCAGTTATGAGCCAATGTTTCTAGTTCACGGGTGAGTATGGAACCCAGTTTGCATCAGTGAGAGTGAAGATCTTTTCTGGATGTTCCTGGAAAGGGACTTACTTTTACCTTCTTAATGGTGGGGCACAGAGTGAAGTCCAGAACAGCACATAATTTTCCACCCTGAAGATTCCGCTGAGGAAGGCAGGGGATGGATATGGAAAGACACTGGGTTGAAGAAGACCATATCGAGTCACTGAATCCATCTAGCCTGAAAGTCTCTCCAAGCAATGGGCTTTTCTGTTTCATAAACCAATAAATTCCCTTTACAGTTTAAACCATCTTTTGTTACCTGCAATATACAGAGGCTTAACTGATGTCAGTGGTGTGTCTGAATTTACAATTTCACACATGGAAAAGTTCCAGGAGTTGAAGTCTAGATTGTGGTATGGAGTGGTGATTAAGTAGATGGTGGAGTGGAATTGAAGGTCAGTGGAGATCAAGAGGTCAGCATTTGAGAGGCCAGAACGTTGTCGGCTGTCCTTGGCATCCATGATAATGCCAGGATTGTGGGTGAAGCAGAACCATGAGTTAGCTTTCAGATCTTTAGAGAAGTAGGCATTGACTGAGATTTCAGTGAACATAGTGATGAAATGAGTGTGGGTATTGCTGAATGACATCCAGCCTTCTTCCCTTCCTCCTTTCCTCTCTCCCTTTCTTAATGTATGTTTTAAAAATGATTTAAAATGGCTTTAAAAATGTGCATATTGTAGCAATATAAAAGAAATAAAAAGAATCATAATGCAAATGGAGGCAAAGGAAATATGAAGCTTGGGGAGATAAAACAAAACCAATACAAAGTCAATACACAAAATGCACACTAGAACATGCAGTACATTGGCTGGAGCTAAGCCATAATTTGGCTTTTAGTTTTCTGTTCATTTATGGTCCAGTCTCTGTATTTTCTATTTCAAAAGCTTTCACGAGGCCAGGCAGCTATTACCAGTTTAGCTGTCCTTGAATTAGCAGTTTCTATTAAGTGCCCAAGGTCACAGAACTAGTGATGGACCCTGATTCTGAAGAAAAGGTTCCAAATTTCCAGCCCCAAAGGCTTCTGACTAGACCACATTGCATCTCAAACAGAGTGATTTTGCGGTAGACATCCTTTTTCCTGGACTGCAGGGCCACAGGAAAACCAAAGGGCTCCTGGGGTATTTTTGTTCGTGATTCTGAATCCTGGTGACTGAGAATGGAAAAGAGTCTGACGGACAGACCAGGCCCCTGATGGACCATGTCTGGACGGTCTGACCTGGGAGAGGAAGCACTGCTTCCCAGCCGCTGATCTCCAGGGAGGCCCTGTGCTAAGGCAGCAAATGTTCGACATGTCAGGATTAAGGTGGTTTGGCAGAAGCTTGAGGCGGGAAATGCAACACGCCAGCCCCTGCCAGACCTGGCCAATTTGTGCCCTTGGTGGCTTGAATGATAAACATCTGGCCGCATCCTGTCAAGGAGCATTTTCTCTGCTCACTGCCTCAATTCACCTCTCTACCCCTGCCCCACCTGTCTCGAGCTCTGAAATCCTGCTGAAGTCCAATCCCCGTTTTATCCAAGGAGTCAATATTTGAGAGAGAAAAATATCTCACTGCAGACGACTTAAAATGTCAGGGATCAAAGCCACCATTTTCCTTCTCATCTATTTCTGGATGTATTCTTCCTCACAAGGAAGGGCTGCTGGGGAAGGGATGGGGCCTTCCATGTCGGTTTTGAGTCCCTGAGGTGTGTCCACAGTTATTTTGAGGTAGATAGGGAACAAACACAAGCACTGCCCTGTTTTCTACTGGTCATGTAAGTCCTCTTGAGGGACTCTTGGGTGGAAAAATTGTGGTGATTACGTGCAATGGCAACCTCCCACATTTCTTCTAACAGCTGTTCTTAAACATCGTTGGGATTCCAGTTCTTTTGTTGAAAGCGAAGGGCTTACCCCACAGATGAATGCACATATGCTCATACCCCAGCATCTCACCTGACATTTCAGGGGGGGAGTTGTGAGCCCCTAGAGGAACTCACGCTTGTATCACCAAAGGAAGAACTTCCGTTCTCTGTGTCTGTTTTGGCCACAGTTCGGGCAGTGTCAAGTAGATGGCTCTAAAAATAGATTGTGGAAAAGGGCACCAGCCTTCTCAATGTCCAGAGACCTAAATTCATGTCCCATCTTCATCACCTACAAGCTGTGTGACCTTGGGCTCTATGTTAGTTTCCTTAGTGTAAAATGAGGATAATAATGTCTTCCCTGCCCATCTAATAGAATATGAGGATCAAATAAGAAATATATGAGATGTTCTATATAATCTAGAAAGAATAAGACCTGCGTAACTGGAAACAGGATCTGAGTAACTGATTTTTGAAGGTTGTCTATGCCTTGCCCTCACACTGTCCCGTCCTCCTCAGGGCTGGTGCTGAATGCTCATCTCCTACCTTCTCTTAACTGGGTGAGTTTCCTGTGTGTGCCAAGCTCTGAACCTGCCTTACCAGTTTCTACCATCTTCATTGCATTGCTTGTGTCCAGAGTCTGTTACTAGAGACTTGCTCTAAAAAGGGATCATTGGGAGATAATAATCAAAAGATTTGTTAATGGTTTGATAATGAATTAGGCTCAATATTAACAATTGATTATTTATAAAGGACATATATCAGAGCCAAGTGCGACGATTCTGACTTCTTCATTTCCACCCTCCCAACATACACACACAAATACACATAATGAATTAAAATGAATCTTCTTAAACTAAAGAAGACAGCAGATATTTTTATCCCCGTTTTATCCCACGTAGGCGTGGGCCTGGGTCACAGACCCAACGCTGCCTTCTTCCATCATGTAGGGTCTTAGAATTAACGTATATTGTTCTACAACTTCCTGCACAAGAATCTTGTCCCTAGCCTCTCATTAGGACCGTATTAAAAACTGGGGTGTATGTGGTTACCTGATATATTTTTTAAAATAAAATCATATATAAGAATAATAAATATCATTATTAAATAGGAATGGTGATGCTTTCCATCCATATCTTGCACAGAAAGCTCTTATGTGTATTATTCTGCACCTCGCCGTGTCAGTATGGCACATACATTAGCAGAGCTGATGGGCTTCACTGGGTGAAGAGAAGCCAGCCTGATGGAGGGGGTAGAGAAGGCAAAGGCTCCATCCACTCCTGTTAGAGATGAGAGGCTGAGAAGCCCCAAGTCGGTGGGACAAGGCCCTTCCATGCCCAGGATGGGTGCTGCCATAAGGCAGGGCCGAAAAGTGACAGGAGGGGCTCTGGGATTTCACGTCGAGACAGGGCCATGTCCGAAGAAGCTGTGCTCTTCTCCAGCTAATCTGAGAATGCTTTGCCAAATTGCGTTCTTTGTTTTTACGCTGTGAGGCAGTAGGGAGTTTGTTTTTTGCCTGTGACAAAAGCCATAACCTTCAGGATGTTGTTGAATGAACAGGCCTAGACTATGTTTAGGTCCCACCTCAGGCCCTGGGGCTCGCTTCTTATTTCCGTCCTACTGGTGAAGAGCTGAAGAGGCCAAAGGGAAGGAAAAGGGTTAAAAGAGGAACACGGTAGATACTGTTCACAAGTTAGTCCTGCCTGAAAGCGCACCGGACCTCCCTGATTTGTGCCCTGGAGCGCCCTGTGGACTTCGGGTCCTTGATTCCACTGTCTCCATGGGCTATGCCATGCCCCGCACAGGCATTCACTCCTATCAGCCACTTACGGAATTTTATTATATCCTTATTAAATCTTTGCAGGCTTTACTGCAGAATCCAAGTTTTGAGAGCAGAATGGTTTCTTTTTCCATGCAAAGGGAGGAAAAAAAGTATCTTATGCAGTAAAAGTGAAGAAATCTGAGGAGCCCTGTTTAAGTGTTTTCCTCTTTTCCTCTGGAGCCCCCATCTCTTCTTCCATGGGCAGCAGAAATACCATGACGATGGGACCCAGAATACTTAAAAACATTTTAAAGTTACCACCGAAAGGAGAAAACGGTACATTTACACTCGTCTTTCTCCACTTAATGGCATTCCCAGAGATGCCTTGTCCCCCTTGGGCCATAAATTGAGACATCACTCAACAGTTGTCCTGGTGAATTTCCCCCAAAAAGCCCACTTATGAAGTGACTAATCACATTGGAGGCTAATTTACTGAACATTTACAGCCATTGGGGTGTGGTGGGAGGGGATTAGGAGACTGTGAACCTAGGATATGATCCATTATGTCCCCAGACTGAGGACCCAGCTCTGGCTCATCTCTGCATCCTCTCCAAGGAGATGGGGCCGCTTTACCTCTCCCATCAAACTGCAGAAATCACTGCGTGGTCAGGCAAAGCCAACATATTAGGAGCCTTAGGCTAAGACATGCAAAAGCCCTGGTATTTCTGGTCTGGAACGGACATTAACGTCCCCCTGGGCAGCTGTCATAAGAGCGCTGGGGTACACTCGAGGTTGGAGAGGAAATGAAGATTATAAGTGTAATGTAATATTCATTTCCCCGAATTTGGATAACCCAGTGACTAAATCAGGGAAGTCTTAATTCTGAACCTTACACAGAGGCTCTTCATATTTCAGAGCTCACTGTCTGATCCACCTCTTTCCCCTGCAAACTTTCTGCTTCTGGAAAGGAGCTTGGCTATAGGGAATGCTTTTACCAGTCATGTTCTGCTGGAAGTTTATTGCATAAAGTAATGGGCCTGACCCTCTTTGGAAGAGGGGAGCAGACAACAAGCTTTTTGGAGACGTGTGGACCTTACCCCCACCTCTGAGGTACCAAGTAGGAACAGAGGGCTGGCATCCTGCCCTGTGCTTGCTACCCACCTTCATGTGCCAATATGGTCTCATCCCCACTGCTGTTTTTGGTCAAATGGCAGCTCTACAGTAATCCAAATAGGAGCTTAGAAAGCGTGGTATGCTTATTCAATGATTATGTATATAGCACCTTTTCATCTCTTGCAAAGTCTAGGATAGGGGGATATCCACTAACAACTGCAGACTTAAAGGGATGTAAAATGAAAGGAACACAGTTAAAGAGAGCATCACCTAGTGTCATGCCTTTCACCTGAGATGTGCTAACAGTACTGACGGAGATTCCGGCTACCAGAGCATGAGTAAATCAGTGCATATCGCAAGATGAGTCAGCAAATCTGAGACACCATCTCTTTGGTAATGGACTGCTCTTTAATTTTTTGCCCCCGGATATTCAGTTTGAGTTGAGGGAGAGTGCAGGGTGTTCTGTCCGTGAACTCCAGCCACAGAGAAGGGCGAAGAGAAGTGGGGTGTGGGGAAGAGGGAGCAGCTAATGTGCCCGAGCGTCTACGAGTGTAAAGTCACGTACTGGAGTGTTGTGCTGCCAACAAGAATTAAAACACGCAGGTGCCTTTATGCAGAAGTGACCACATTAATGCAAGGCGGCAGAACAAAACTCCTGTACTGGCAGTCAAAGGCTCTTTGAATATGACGTTCCTACAAAATGACTGATCCCAAGCGAAGAAAATTCTGAAGTGTTTCTGAAGAATTCAGTTGATTTTGTGAGCCTCACAGCCTCTGCTTACCTCCCTTGATTAAAATTCTCAACCTGGTTTTCTAAAGGCGTTTCCAGAGGCTAAGAAAGCTCATCACAGAGTTTTTCTTCTTATACAGAATTAAAAAGGTTTATAAGAATGATAAAAATTGAAGTTAATATTGTATCCCTGAACATGGGAATCAGTAGAATTAGACAAATACATACATGAATGGTATTTATGGTGGGCAGTGAGAAGGGAATTTTTTTGTTTGTTTGTTTTTTGGTTTTTTAAAACATCTTTATTGGAGTATAATTGCTTTACAATGGTGTGTTAGTTTCTGCTGTATAACAAAGTGAATCAGCTATATGTATACATATATCCCCATATCCCCTCCCTATTGCGTCTCCCTCCCACCCTCCCTATCCCACCCCTCTAGGTGGTCACAAAGCACCAAGCTGATCTCCCTGTGTTAAGTGGCTGCTTCCCACTAGCTATCTGTTTTACATTTTGTAGTATATATATGTCCATGCCACTCTCTCACTTTGTCCCAGCTTACTCTTCCCCCTCCCCATGTCTTCAAGTCCATTCTCTACGTCTGCATCTTTATTCCTCTCCTGCCCCTAGGTTGTGAGAAGGGAATGCTTTACTCTATCTTAAAAAATTATTTTATTCAGCAAAAACACTTGTGAAAGAAAGATGTGATAATGAGTAAATTCCTAGGAAGCTTAGCGTCTAGGAAAGACGTACAGATGTCTACAAAGACCAATAAGACGTGACAGAAGAGTTTATCTACTGTGAGAGCACAGAAAAGGGAACGCTTAGAGCATGGTTTATTGACATTCTATTTTAATTTAAATTATAAGTGCGACACAACACTGATTTATCAAATGTCAACAAATAAAATACTCATTGATTGATTATACTGAAGCCACTTCTAATAGTCATGCGATCCATCACTAGGCTGTCCAGAGCATGGGCTCCACTGGGTTTTAGTCTGGTCTCTGCCACTTCTTTACTGTGCGACCAGGGACAACTTATTTTACCTCTTTTTGCCTCAGTTTTCCCATCTTTACAGTGGGAATGATAACAGTGCCTATCCCACAGGGTTGTTCTGAGTTTTAGGAAAGTCTATGTAGGAAAGTGCTTGGGACAAACAGGTATTCAATGGATTAGTTATTATTGCAATATTATCATCTCAACATAATGTATAATGAATGCTTTTCTGCTTTGGATATACAAGAGAACAGCAACAACCAAAACCAATAAAACGTTGTTGAGATTCTAAAGGTTGATTCTGAATATTATCAAATCTGAATAGTGTCCAGGGAATATATACTGATGAATCTTTTGTATAATGATAATGAATACACACAAAGTCATGTATGAGCCCCAAGAAACCACAGAAATGTGACGGTGGGATTTGCTCTTGTCTAAAGGATGGACCAGTAGCTAAATTATATTAAAAAAAAAGACTCTTTCTCTCCCTTCCCTCTTCCTTCCCACCCATCTTCTTTCTTTGCTCTACATCTTATTCCTTTTTTTTTTTTTTTCCATCCTTACCCTTTAAGTGAGTGATTTGAGGACATGCTCTAAAGGAACTGTAGTTATCTAACAGACATGCAAGAAATTGCCATGTAGAATGAGAGAAACTAAGCACAATATGTTCTTCTAAGGTGGCCACGACAGGAGGAGCAGAGGGAAGAGGCAGTTATGGCAGGATTTGCCTTGGAGGTGATGTTTGGGCCAAATCTGAAAACATGAGGAAGAACTGAGCTTTCAGTGAAGATGGTGCAGAAGAGAAAGGTCGATTAAATAATCATACCTTTCAAATATGTTGATGGCGATTCAAACATCGTGTCTTTCATGATACCGTGACTTCATCATGTTACTCTCGACAAGAAAAAAAAATTTTAATCCTTCTAGATAACTAGGATTGAAGTGATTACACAATGTCATTCTCAAATTTTAATTTAAAGAGAAATGATGTGAGATAATATTTCTTGAGAATTTCAAGGGAAGCTGGAATGCAACGTATTCCTCTGTTTTATCTACCATCAATTTCTTAACTTCATCTTTGTATTTTATCTGCATAAAGGCTTTTACTTTTTAAAGGGTAATGGTCCCAATTGGAGATTTATAAGCTGGAAAGAGTTAGTTCCTCTCCAAAACAGACATGAGGAGTTGAAGTATTGAGGGCGGATCGAGTTTAAGTGCTTTTAGTGTTTATTTGAGTAAAACAGGTCCACTTTTCGTGCGTTTACCTAATGGCATTTCAGAGAAAGAGAAGAAAGTTTATAGCAGAGAGAAATCTTACTTATTGAGGGATTTGTGTGACAGGCAGTCACTGAATCAGACAAAATAAATTAACAAAAATTTAATTAGCTTGTATCATTCTTGTCAAAACTGACAACTAAAACATGGAGAAAAGATCATGTTTTCTCCAGAGAATGTTTTATTTCTTTTTTTCTCTTCTGAAAAGGAACTTTGACTTATACAACTATTTATAGATTCTGCATGGACTGCTGTTTTCTCCATTTCAGGAAGATTCAAGAGTTAAGTCACAAGTGATAGGGGACTTTCTCCCCACTCCCTACCCAGGGTCCATAGAGCCTCTTGTCTAATTGTACGCATTCCAGCTGCAGGGTTTGCTATCGGGGCCCATCTCTTTTTCGTGGTGTTTCTGAATAAGAACAGAAGACCCACCACTTAGTCAAGCTCTATCTACCAACTCAGCAGTGAGCTCACCAGAGAGTATTGGCAAGATGATTCTAAAGCAAGTCATTACAACCGCTCAGTCACTTGACTTGGGCGTTGTCCATCCTTGGGACCACTCAGGGAAATTGCTCCCTCCCTTGACCCCTCCCCTACCCCACTGCTGCTACAGGATCAGCAGACCTTGGAGCTGCCTACAAGAAATGGCTGATAAATGCTGAAATCACATATATCATTTAGATATAGAGGTGACACACTTAGGAAGAACATCATTATTCGGATTCCCCCATCCTCTACAAGAAAAAAAATACATTTTTTTACTTACTCCATAATCAATTTAATCAACTTATATAATCAAATTACTCCATAATCAATGATTCTCTGCTGGGGGTGCATTTGTCTCCCTCCCCTGGGGACATTTGACAATATCTAGAGACATTTTGGGTTGTCACAGATGTGCCAGGGGAGCTGCTGACATCTACTGGGTAGAGGCCATGGCTGCTGTCAAATATTCTGGAGTGTACAGGACAGCCTTCCACAACAAAGAATGATCCAGTCCAAATGTCCATAGTGATGAGATTTTTGAAACCCTGGTATAAGTGAAAGTATTACATAGTATTCAAGGCATAAAACCTAGAGAAAAATTGAGGTTTCAGATGATTTATTTATTATTGTATCCTTGCTTATGCTGTTTATTATACTAAATCCATCATGAATATAAACCTTATTGTATGTATGTTCTTATTGTATACATAGCTTGGGACCAACATACCTGTTAGTTAGCTTTGCCTCCCAAGATACCATTAACCCCTCAGGGAAACCCCAAACATTCAGTTTGCTTGTGTCCCTCATGAGTCTAACAGAGAGTCGGATTGTCTGTAATCAGCACCTCTGGTTGGAAACAAAACTGATTTCCAATCAGAGGTGAAGCAGTCATGGTTTGTGAAATGTCAAGGGGATTTTAGAAACTGTGCCTTTTGGCAAATACCACTGCCTGGAAAGGCATCTCATTTATAAAGTGTGGGTTAGGCTTCAAGGGGGTTAGGCTGTGAGATAGGAGGGGGATTGCATTTGTACAAAAAGTCCTAGAAACACAGAAAGTGTCATTTTTTTAAATAAAGTAATTATCAATTTTATGAGCAGGAATAATAATTTTCAGCCTAAGAGTACAACTAGAATATGTATTTTCCCTAACAAAGCAACATTTGTTCTCTCCCACTTTCTCTTTTCTCACTTTTTTTTTTTTTTTTTTTAAATTTCTCCCCTTTATGGAGAAATGTTGAGTGAACATTTACTTAGCAATTAGGACTTCATGGCAAAACTTTCAAAGCTGTGCTAGGCAGAGAGTCAGAACCTACATTTGGTGGTAAGGTTTTAAGTGCCCACAATGAACAGGAGTCTGTATAGTTTTCCTGTCCCTCACTGGGTGGCTTTAACACCATTTCTAGAAATAAAAGGATGACTATGGGGGATTAGTTGTAGAACCTGTCTGGGAGAATTTTGCTCTCAGATTTTATTAGAATTTCTATCAGCATTTCCATTATTTAGAGACACCCTCACTTGGGTGGTGATTATATGGAAAAGAGTAGCAAATGCCAAATAAACTCCAAACCCTGGGTATATTTCTAGACAGTGATCACTGCTTCAGGGATTTTTTTTTTTTTTTTTTACTCCACTTTAATCTTTGTTTTCACTCTGAACAAGAGAATAAACTAGGATGGTCTTCGTACTTTTGTTTATATTTTTGTCGGTGGCTGGACTCTCTTGCTGACCTGCATGTGCTTAATCTACTTTGTGGATTAGCCACAGAAGGTGTTGCATCCTGGTTTGTTTTTGTTTATTTTAAAAATATGTCTGGCTTCATCACTTAAAAATTATGTGTTCTAGAAGTGCAAATTAATGCTGAGGCAGGCGGAGGTAGCCAGGCCCCAGACAAAACTTTGAAGTGAGAAAAGTTTCATTTAATATTTTTTTCTATGATTGCCACTTGACTCTAGAGCTCTTTGAGGCTGGCATGATCTTGAGCTACAAAGAATCATTGCCCAGACTTCTCAATTAATAGGTGAGGAGACTGAGGTCTAAACCTGTCTAAGGATACCAGAAATTAGCAGTAGGACTGTGATTAAATGACAAATTCCCTGACTTCTCTTGGAGCTCTTAAAGCTATTAATGGTGATGACCATTTCTTAGGTATGCATTTGAATATATGCATTTATTACATAGGAGGTCCTATTAGTCTAAGAAATTATGACTTGGGTAAATGAGTTCTGGCCCCTTTTCCCCCTGCAAAATTCACGCTCCTTAATTGATCAGCTCTTGGCTGCTGTCATACTGAAAACCAACAGCCTACAGGATTCTGCTTGCTATTACATATGCCTGAAAACGTCTCATTAATTCACCTAATATTAGCTCTATTTGTGTTTTGTGCCAGGCATTACCTATAAAGCAGTGAACAAAACAAACAGGGATCCATTTTCAAGGAGAGGTTGGAGGGGATCTGTTAGAAAAACGAATCTATGCTTGTGGATCACTGAGGAGTGGACATACTTTAATGGCTCAAATTTGATTGTAAGAAAATAGGTGTTTTCTAATTTGTTTCAGATTTTCTGCTATCAAAAATATGTTTTATTTTATTAAATTATTATTTATATCTATATTTTATTTAAAGTGAACAAAATGATTTCAGCTTCAAACTTCCGGAAGAATCTGCAGGTAGCTCACAATGAGTAGACTGCATTGTATCACATAAACTAGCTTTTTTATCATGAGTTTGAGGTGGAAAATAAAGAAGGAGGGGGGAGAGACGGGAGGGGGGGTATGAGTGTAATCCACCCACATCCTGCACAATGTGGAAACCACACACCACCCTGTGAAACTCAGTGGAATGTTAATCTCTCTGATAAAGTCTTTATGAATTCTACAATGAACCAAGGTCTCTTTAATAACAAAAGTATCTCAAAATGCCCTCAGTACCATGTATCTGAATATGTTCCCAGCTGCTTGTTGCACTTGATGTAACATAGTTGCCATGAGTCCCTGTCCTCTCAAGGCTGTTTCTGCAGGAGCAGAAAGTGCACACATTTCAGGAGTAAGCCGCCTCGAGATGTTGATTTTAACTAAAATATCTTTAAATTCACAAAAGGAATAGTCTGTTTACCGAGATACTTACTATTTTTGCTGCACTTCATTCCCGATGTTCCAAGTTTCCCCTCTGGGTTTTCTAGCCACTCTTCGGTAGCTCCTACTCTCAGGGAGTGCAAATACCTGATAAAATTTGTTCATGTGGGATATTTGAAGATGTATCTTTATAAGAACCAGGATCCAGGCAAATCAGGTTTATTTCATTTGATAGAAAATGCAATATTCTGGTTATCTCTCTAATCACTTTTTTATTGTGTTCACTCAGATCTTATTTATTTGCTTGTTTGTTTACTTTCAGCTTAAAGGGAAGAATCTTTCTATTGCCAGTGCCTAACCCCCTTACTGGCATTTGATAAATATTTGCAAAATGAAGGAATATATGAATAATGTATAAAATGACCTTAAATTTTGGTGACAATAGGTAATTTAGCCACAGTTTATATACCTTAGTGTCCCGGTCACTTCTTATTTATGATAGTAGTGTCTGTAGTGACTGGGAAAGTGGGAAAGAATCTTTGTCGTACCATTTTCCCCTAAGATGGCTCAGTTGTTGGATAATAAAGAACAAGTTTGAAGACCTAGTAAATAAGTCAAAGGAAAATTTATTAATGTTTTTGACTATTCGGCAGATTTTAAATCACATTTTCCTTCTTTTTATCAATGGGAATGATATAAAACATGTGTATAATATTTATTTAACATTTTCTACCATGTAACCAGTTGAAAATTTAGAAAATAATTAAATATCAAGTTAAATATTTGAATAGTTTTATATAATTGAAGTTAATTCAAATTTGGCTCTCAGACTTCTGAATATAATAAAATAACATTCCGCGGGGGAGAGCACATTTTCAAGTTAATTGTAGAACTGGTTATATTAACTTTTCAACTGTATAAACTTCTCCATTAAGATTAAAACAAAACATTTGTTTTAATTTTCATAGGAGAAGGTTACTAGAATGGTACGAACATTTCAAATTTTTATGAATCACATTTCTTTATTTTCCTTTGATTTAAATGATTGATGGTAACTTTGAATTTCATGATGAGATGGTCAGCTTTATGTAGTCTCCAGTTATTCAGTTGCAGACTAATCTAGGTGTTGCTATGAAGATATTTTCTAGATGTGATAAAGTCTACAAGTAGCTGACTTTATGTAAAAGAGATTACCCTAGATAGTCTGGGTGGGCCTAATTCTATCCCTTGTACAGCTGTGAGAGCAGAACTGAGATTTTCCAGAAGAATAAAAAATTCTGCCTGTGGATTATAGCTTCAGTTTGTACCTGAGAGTTCCAGCCTATCCTTCCTGGTGGCCTGCCCTGCGAATTTCAGACTTGCCTAGCCAGCCCCCGTAAACATGTCAGCTAATTCCTAGCAATAAGTCACTTAATATCTACCTGCTAGTAGTTCTGTTTTTCTAGTGAAATCCTGACTGATACACATGAAAATTATAAAGATGCTCTATTGTACCTTCTGGTTAATTTTTAATAGTTAATGAATGTTTTCTTTTAACTCTAAATTTATCACTCCTAATAGTCAAAGATACACAATACTTAATTTCTTAAAAGGTACCTAGGTTAGAAGGAACCCTAGAGCTAATTCTGTAGCAACACGAATAATTCCCAAAGGCTTGGGCTTTTATCTATTATAGCAAGTGTGTATTAGTTATCTATTTCTGTATAGCTTATTACCCCAAAACTTAGTCACTTAAAATGATACACATTTACTATCTCACAGTTACTGTGGGTCAGGAATACAGATCTGGCCAGCTGAGTTCTGTGCTTCAGGGTTGGTCATGGGCTGCACTCAAAGCGTTGGCTGGGGCTGTGATCTCATCTCAAAGGTAAACTGGGGACAGATCCACTTCCAAGCTCACAGGTTGTTGGCAGGATTCAGTTCCTCATTGGTTGTTGGATGGAGGGACTCAGCTCCTTTCTGGCTTTTTGGATAGAGTCCGAGCTCAGTTCTATGCCATGCGGTCCTGGCAGCTTGCTTCATCAGAGCCAGAGAGGGAGAGAGAGAGAGAGATGCGCTGACACTGCAGGCTTTTGTAACATAATCACAGAGGTAACATCCCATCCCTTCTTCCATATTCTGCTCATTAGAAGCAAGTCACTAGGCCCAGCCCCCACCAAAGGGAAGAGGAGTGTCAAGGGTGTGAAAAACAGAGGGTGAGGGTGACGAGCAGCCATCGTAGAAGACTGTCCACCGCATCAAGTTTTCTAAAAATAAGGCACATTTGAATAACATCTATTAGCGGAAGCCCCGAGATGTGCAGTGACGGCAAAGAGAAGCCGGTCTGTGTGAAGAGGAAGAAATCGCGGTCCAGGCCATGAACTTTCAGTTTCCCCCGATGCTTATAGCTTTAGCTGTGATAATAGAAGCAGAGATCTCAAAATGCGTGTTTCACTGACCATTTCTCAGCCCTCTCCACATTCCTCTGTCATTCCTAAAGGCACGACAATAAAAAAATAACCCAGTGTCTGTGGTGGAAGCCAGAGCCAAAAACTATATGTAAAGGATCGAACCCACACTAGGCAAGCACTCAGCAGTGTAAAGGAAGAGATTCGAGAAGGAGGATCAAGGATTTGGGAATCTGGGTAAATATACAGTAACTCTAATTAAGAAAGCCGAGTAGTGTGTGTTGGCGAAAGGAAAAGTGTTAGGGTGATGAGGAGGAAACAAACCAGTTGGGGTCTGGAAATGTTTGCTCCAGGCCCATGGATGTTGCCAAAGCACTATTTTGAAAGGTACCAACATCAGAGAATTCCTCTGGGGAAATTCTTGTCCTGGGAAGAAGGCTGTCTTATATGTGAAAAACACCTTCATATTTCAGGTCACAACACAGCAGTTCTGATGAAACTGGTTTGCAGAATGTAATCCTTGTCAACCCACTTTCTTCTTGGCATTATAGAGTCTCAGAGTTATAAGACAATCTAAATACCATGTAGTTCAACCTCTACCCCAGTGCAGTATTCTTTTCTACCATGTTGATTGAAGGTCATCTGTATCTTCTTGAGGCGTCTAGCGATAGGGAATTCACTGAGTCCTGAGGCAGTCCTTTCAATATTAGACCTATTGCGTTGACGTAATATTTAGTTCATGTCGAGTTGAAATCTGCCCTCCTGTGTCTGATTGATTACTTGGTTCTAACTTGGCTCTCAAAGGGAGCACAAAACCAGACTATTCTCTATTCAGTGTCATGGACTACCATGTACTAAAAATACTTCTATGACTTTTTCAGTCTTCCTCTACAACCTGTATGTCTTCCATGATACATCGTGTTTTTCTTTGTATGTCACACCTTCCCACAGCTCTCCCCTCTCTCTATAGGATGTTTCTTTCAATAAGTTCTAATTTGGCATGGTTCATCTTAAAATACAAGTGTCTGATTTGGAGACATCACTCCTGGATATAAAAATCAGCAGAGAACTCTTCTTACATGGTGTAAACAATAATGATGTTAAGGTTTGGGGCAGTAAATATTATATCATTAGTTCATTTAAATTCCTGAACAATGAAAATTCTCCCTGAACCTTTCTTCCTTTCCTCCTTTCTTTCTTCCTTTCCTTCTCTCTTTCTTTCTTTCTTTCCTTCTTCCTTTCTTTCTTTCCTTCTTTCTTTGTTCCTTTCCTTCTCTCTTTCTTTCCTTCTTCCTTTCTTCCTCTCCTTCTCTCTTTCTTTTCTTTCTTTCTTTTTCTTTCTCTCTCTCTCTTTTTCCTTCTTTCTTTCTTTCTTTCTTTGTTTCTACTAGACTATGAAGTAAGAAAATGAGACAAGAGAATGAACTTAACATCTATTATTTTCTACTCTGTGTTGGGCTCTGTTGTGGTGCTTCATATGCATTACTTTATACTTCCTCAAACTCTGGAAAATACTTACGATTTCCATCCTACAGGTGAGAAAACTGAGGCTCAGAGAATTTAAGTAGGTTGTTCACATTTACATAGCTGCTAAACAGTAGACCTTGGATTGACACCAGCTGGATTTAAATTGTGTGCTTTTCCTCCAATAAACAAAGCCAGACAGCACTCATAATTAAGTCTCGAGGAGTTTCAGAGATGACCTATTCAAAGCCTAGTCATATTACAGATAAAGAGATTTACATTCTCTCTCAAGATCTAATTTGTCTAAATTGACCTAACTTAATGAGAGGGCAAGGGCTGGAAACCAGGTTCCCTCCACAGTGCTCTTTCCATCATGTTGTGACTGTGTAATTGATTAAAAGAAAAACTACTTTGTGGATTTATCTCCATGTGATTTCCTCTTTTAGGTTTTATTTTATCATTCTCAGATTGGTGAGCTTGTATTAAATCTTTGGGTCAGTTGTGGTATTAAGTGCCCTGTCCAGATTTGTGTCATCAGCAAATTAGATAATTCTGCTGCTATGGCAAACACACATGCACGCACACAATACACTTATTTATTTACTTAGTCAAAATCCGTTGAAAAGCCAGAAGTAGAAGAGCATTGTAACAGTTTATTAGAGAATCCCTTATAGAGTGGTAAAAAGTTCTTAATCAGCGCTCTTAAGACATAACTTTTGGGACTTCCCTGGTGGCGCAGTGGTTAAGAATCTGCCTGCCAATGCAGGGGACGCAGGTTCGAGCCCTGGTCCCAGGAAGATCCCACATGCCGCGGAGCAGCTAAGCCTGTGCGCCACAACTACTGAGCCTGTGCTCTAGAGCCAGCGAACCACAACTACTGAGCCCGCGTGCCTAGAGCCCGTGCTCTGCAACAAGAGAAGCCACCGCAATGAGAAGCCTGTGCACCACAACGAAGAGTAGCCCCTGCTCGCCACAACTAGAGAAAGCCCACGCATAGCAACGAAGACCCAACGCAGCCAAAAATAAATTAATTAATTAAATTAATTTTTTTTAAAAAGACATAACTTTTCAACCAGGTTTGACTACACTCAACATTAACCAGTTCCTGCTGCTTTATCTATGACTGTATCTAAACAACAATGGCTAAGACTGTGCCAGAGTCAGTACAAATTATGTAACCATTGTTTCTTTAGACCACACCAGCCTAGGGGTATGAATTGGGTCACATTTACATAAAAATCATGTATGCCCTCCTACATACAATGCGACCTATTTTCCTCTACAAATCTCTGTCCAAATATCCAATAAATTCTAAATCTTTCCAAGAATCCTTAAGGGTGCTCTCACTGGCTTTTTTTGGGCATGAATGATGTTAGCTATTTCAAGTTAGGTCACAGTGTCCTCCCTTCCTGACCCAGACCCGTGTGTGCTGCCCAGGCATCTGGGGCTTGCTAAGCTGCCTCACAGCTCAGTCCATCAACATGGCACCCATGCCCACAGTTATGCCCTTTTTCCTGAAGTTGGCTTAAGGGTTAAAGCCAGTTCAGAGAAACTATCTGCCAATAGTGCCAATACTTCTGATGGATCACGCGTCTCCAATACAAAGATGTAACCACTGCTAAAGACCATCTTGGAGCTCAAGGCACTGCTGAAATACGGGCTATACACACATACCTGAATTTATCTGTAACCTCTGCATCTTCCAACAGGCAAAGTAGAAAGACTCCCCTCTCGCCCCACTGTTACTCCATACATACTTTTCAATGTAGCCACTTCAGTGTTTCTAAAATTTCTCAAGGACTTTATGAAAAGAGCTCTTTCAAGCTGTCTCTGTTTTTTTTTGTTTTTTTGGTTTTTTTTTTTGTTTTTGTTTTTTTTTAATTAATTAATTTATTTTTATTTTTTTTTGACTGTGTTGGGTCTTCTTTTCTGTGCAAGGGCTTTCTCTAGTCGTGGCAAGCGGGGGCCACTCTTCATCATGGTGCGCAGGCCTCTCACTATCATGGCCTATCTTGTTGCGGAGCACAGGCTCCAGACGCGCAGGCTCAGTAATTGTGGCTCACGGGCCTAGTTGCTCCGCGGCATGTGGGATCTTCCCAGACCAGGACTCGAACCCGTGTCCCCTGCATTGGCAGGCAGACTGTCAACCACTGCGCCACCAGGGAAGCCGCGTCTCTGTCTTTAATCCTTCATCTTTAAACCCTCAAAGTTGCATATATAATCACTATAACCAGTTATCAAATAACATTCGGAGTTAAAAATTGACCTTTTCCTTCCTAAGACTCCAAGTGTGGCTCAGAATATTCCATTAAGAAAAATTCTTCCCCAGAAGTTACGCCTCTGTTGCCCATGGACAAGTATCTACGGAATCAATGAATAAAAATATAGATGCTTCGGAATGTGATACTAATTGTTTTGTTTACTAACGGTAAAGGGAGCTTTCATTGGAACATTTCACGTCTTACCTGTTACTGTTATAAATTGATCAGTTCAGCTAGAGGCGTTGGAATGGGGTTTGAGGTTCATGTGAGAGACACTGTCACACAGGGCAGGTGACATAACGCTGTGACCCAGCCAGGGGCAAATAAGAGAGAAAGCCAGGAGGAGACTTCCTATGAACTGGCTTGGGGAGAAATACTTCTACATTTCCTGTATTTTGACATTGTGATTTTCTTATGGCAGACGGAAGCTTTATTAATTTCCTGTTATGTGGGACAGCCTTGTGTTAGCTGTGCTTTGGGAAGCAAAAGTGTGGGGAAGCAGCCAAAGAGAGTGCTAGTTGTGTGAATAGTATTGAAACGGCTGTTGGCTGGGAAGCCCAGGACAGAAGTCCGGAGTCAGAGGTGAAAAACAACCATTAGGACATATAAGCAACTTTTAGGGACGCTTTGGAATTCTTTCAAAGGCCCTGGGCACACTGAAGTCATATAGATTGGGGTCTCAGATTTTTGTTATTTATTTATTAAAGGAAAATGTTACCCTGGAGGGCAGACAACTTGGTAAAAGTCAAGTTATAAAATTTTTCCATTATTTACTAATTTCAAGGCACTATCAAAATAGCAAATCAGTTTAGTCTGGCATGGTGATGACTGGATTGGCTCTCTGTCCCAACTTTTCTCTCAGGCTGGCTGAATCATCTCTACCCATATTTCATGCGTTTGCAATTAGTGTCACATCTGTTTGCAAAGAAGGTGTAAAAGGTGTATAATTAAAAGCATGCATACAATAGAATCATAAAATTAAAGAGTCAGTTAATGAGTAGCAATGGGAAATATATAGCCATCCCCCAAATAAAGAGAGTATTGCTCCTGAGCTTAAATTTCATCACTTTGTCAGGTAAAGCAAAAAAGAGAAGCATTGCATAGCACGTGCTAGTTATAGATCAGATAACTTTCCGGGACAGACGCTGCTTTGTGACATGGAACCAATGAAGAACTTCTCGTAGTAGAAATTATATGGTATTGAATAATGAGGCGGGCAAATATATAGAGAGATATCTATCTGTCTCTACACAGATATATGTATATAAATATATGTGCAGTTGTATATATAATGTATATTAATATTATGTATTAATACAAACTACAAGAGGGCACTTCTGTAAGATTTAAGAACATAGAAGAGCAGGCAAGGTTTTTTATTATCTGATTTGATACAGAGGCTTATGGAATCTAGAATATAGAAGATAGACATACCCCTTATGTTAGGTTTTCAGGAGGGCTTTTGAACTGAGGTTTCTGAACCTCACTCCAGATATGCTGAATCTGGGACAGGGGGTTCGGGAATGAGTTCTCTGAAGAGTCCCTGGATGATTCTGACGGCCTTTGAATAGTCAGGAGATTGGGACCACTGTCTTGGATTATTACTCTCAAGTATCAGTTGCTTCTACCTAAATTTTGACCAGATGTGAACAGATAATGACCAAAAGCTGAGGTCAAGAGACTGAGAGAGGGCTTCCCTGGTGGCGCAGTGGTTGACAGTCTGCCTGCCAATGCAGGGGACACGGGTTCGAGCCCTGGTCTGGGAAGATCCCACATGCCGCGGAGCAACTGGGCCCGTGAGCCACAATTACTGAGCCTGCGCGTCTGGAGCCTGTGCTCCGCAACAAGAGAGGCCGCGATAGTGAGAGGCCCACGCACCGCGATGAAAAGTGGCCCCCACTTGCCGCAACTAGAGAAAGCCCTCGCACAGAAACGAAGACCCAACACAGCCATAAATAAATAAATAAAAATTAAAAAAAAAAAAGGCTGAGAGAATATTTTATAATTCTTTATAAAATAGCCTTTCCTACTGTCCTTTCCCCCAGGAGGTACCCAATAGATATTGACTAATTTATAAAATGCCTTATTAAGAAGATACTGACGTAAAGTAAATATAAGGGAGACTGAAGCCCATTCTGCTTCTCTACCACCACCACCAAAATCCAAACCAACCAACCAAACAAAACACCATAAGCAATTACTTTAGTGTATACGGAAGACCTCAGTGTCCCTCCATCCCCTCTTCAGCTGAGCAGCAGCTTGAGATTCCGTGTGAAGAGCAATAGATGTTATAGATGTTTAGGCTGCTGGCTCGCCCCATGCTCACCGGATCTTCATGTTTATTCATGGCCAGCCCTTGAGCTGGCTTCAGATTATGGATATTGTGACTTTATTACCTCTCCAAAGCTTCTGCATTCATCATTCTGAGAGCAACTCAGGTGTCAGCAAGATCAGACAATGTTTGTGGCTTCAGCTAAGGTTAAAGAGAGGCAAAGATTCCTACAGGTGATGACGCCAGAGCATGAAGCAATAGTCAAATGTAACCCAAGTTCCAGCTTGTTAACACAGTGCATGGTTCGGCTGTACTTTATTCCTTAATAGATTTTTGAGAGGAAGCTCGTTAGTCCAGGTGCCCAATACTGCTGTAGTCCAACTTCTAAATGTATTTAGTTCAGAAGATAGGTTTTGTTTTTCAAAAGGTCAAAAGAGATTTGTAATTATCTTTGCATCCCTGGATAACTCAGAATATAAGTGAGAGAGGTCAGTGGAGGCACCTCCCCAACAAATTGAAGTGCACACTAAATAATCAGAATAGTATCCCTTTAGAAGCCTCATCATCAAGTTTTAAGATCATACACTGGTGAAATAGAGACCAATACCTGGAAAGGTATACTTTGATGAGCAGAACTATATTATATGGATATTCATGTCTGAGACTTACGATGGGCAGAGAAACATGGCTCTGATTCAGTTTAACCTAATATGCCAAACATTAGTCTAAGACTCACTAACTTGGAGCTTGATTTCCATGTAGAAAGGGAGACAGAGAGAAATTACGTTGTATAAAGGCTTAAATTAGGAAAACCCTTTGTACATTAGAAGTAGTATTCTAAGTTTGGATATAATAGCTAAGTTGTATAAACAAAGAAAGAAAAACAAAGTAAAACATCCTTTCACTCAAGTAATATTTGTAGGTCTACTCTGACCCAGACATGATGCTAGAGATTAGGGATGCCATTGAGAACAAAATAAATATAACTCTCTCCCTCCTGAAGACTTAATCTAGTAAATGAGGCATATATGAAACAAGGTCATTATGATATAGTGTGAAAATGTTATAATAGGATTGTAAGACAGGATATTAAGATGACATAAGAGAGTCACTGAAATCAGACTTGAGGTTATGGAAGGTTTAGGCTGAACTCTAGAGTTTTGAGTTGGAGGGAGGACAGAAAGGACAAAGAAAGTGTGAACAGTATTTACAGATGCTGGAAGGCAGGAGAAAGCATGGGGTCAGACAGCCTGTAGGAATGCAAAGAATCAACACCTGATTGCATTTGGAAATGTGTAAAAATGAGAGTGGAAGCCTATTCGAGGATGATGCTGAGTTTCTGGCTTGGATAAATGGTAAAGATTTGATTATAGAGATGGTTGATATGATGTTAAACACATTGAGTTTGAGATATGTGTTTGAAATCCAAGCGGAGATGTCCAATAATTTTTTGGCTATATGGGTCTTAATCTTGGGGGAAAGATAAAGGTTAAATCTTCTTAGGTTTATATATTTATAGATATGGGAATTGTAAACACAGATGGTATTTGGAGCATATGATTTGATGATATTGTGTAGAGCAAGAAGAGAAAAAGAGAGGAGAGAACTCAAAATCGTAGCAACATGAATAGAAAAGGCAGAGGAAGTAAAGGAGGTAAAGGGTTTGCTATTTGCCTGAACTTTGCATTTCTCAGCAGAAAATGACTTCTAGTGATATGGTTAGGGTTATTCAAAATCATCTACAATTGCACTGAGTATTTCCTTCTCACTGTCATTTTTCCTCTGAATCTCTCTCCTCTCTTTTCGCTCTTCTCTCCCATTTTGACCTCCTGTCTACTTCTCCACACTCTTTTAATATGCATTTGTATTTGTCTATCAAAATTAAAATTGAAGTGTGCATAGAGGTTGAAAAAAAGAACAACTGTGCAATGTGTCATGTTATAGGGAAATGATTATTCTGAAAACAATAGTATCCAATAATCAGCCTTCTTACTATTTCTGATTTTACAAATTCATGGCTATGGCTTGGTATCTGTTTTCTTCTAATAAAAAACTAATAAAAATAATAAATCCATCATAGATAGGTGGATCAATTAATTAGATTGTATAACTAATCATTTCAATCCTTTTTTAAAGCAACTTTAATGATAAGGTTTCATTGTCAGATATGTCTGTATTCTGGATGATTTCTATTTGTCTCTCCAGATTCACTCTGTGTTTTTCTTGTTCCTGCCTTTTTCTTAATAGACTGACTTTTACAGACCGCATCAACCAAGCTTCCTTGCCCCTTGCTTCCAGTGGACTTTGACCAATGAGAGGCACTGGCAACAGATGGGAGGGTACCATGAGAGTGAGATAGTTAATTTGCTAGCTCCTTTTCTGCTGGCCACAAGTTTTCAGAGGTTTTATTTCTCGACCTAAGGATATAGCTCCTATTCTATCACTGTCTTCCTATATGGGTCTCTCCATGTACAAAACATGTACAACCCTTGTTCTTCAGTCTTAGCAATGATAAGGGATCTTTGATCTTACTAACCATGGGGTGATGCCTTTTTGCTTTCTATTAATCCTTTGTAAATAGTGTCTCCGTGAAACTCTTCTCAGGCACCTCATTTAAATGTTCTATCTGTTTGCTTCAGGTACTCTGATGGAGAGAGTCTACCTACACTGGACTGTAGGTTATTTAAGGATGAGAATCATACCTTATATATTTTATCTTTGTGTCCTTAGTGCCTTAGAAAAGGACTAGGGCCTTCAGAAGTGTCTCCAGGAAGTATTTTAAAAGGTTTATTGGAAGAACGAATATATGAATGAATACTACTTTTAGGATGAGATAAGCAGAAACAACACAGAGGAAGAGGCAAAACAACTTATAAAATACACCTTGAAAATTGTGCTCTGACCCCAGTCTCCTTAGCACTATAGACAGACGTATCCAGCTGGTGGCTACCTCTCCTTTTAAAGAAAATTCAAATAAACCACCTAGATCACAATAGCACCAAATCTGGAACTAGGCTCTACATGTTGATGTGCACACAGAAAAGTTAGGTGGAAACACATGGAGACTCAGGAGGCTATGTTCAAAAGGAATGTAAGCCACAGGGTTCCTTCCTTGAGAAGTTAACTCCCCAATCTGGGATTAGCTCCTGTGGTTTGGCTGGTTACAAGGTAGATGTTTAGCAAGCAATAACAGACATTTCCCTTTCTTCCCCAGGCAACACTGTGCCCAAACCAAAAAAGTATTGTTCTGTCTAGAAAACAGAATAAAACACAATAAAATGTCACAAGCCCACAAAGGAGCATGTCGATGCAGTATTTCCCATTGAGAATCTTGAGGATTAAGAAACAGTATGGCCAGATTAATGTTTCCTTTTCATGACCTTCTTGCTGTACACAAAGTAAAATGTCAACCCTCAATGAGCTGGTTTACTAAAAGAGCTGCACACATTAGAATAGACTTCCATGCAGTATGGGAGGTGGAGGGGAGAGCTACACTGAGGTGCCAACTGAACTGATCTTTTACATTTATGTTGTGAGAAAAGCAACAGAGAGTGACTGGATTACTAAGTCTAAAAGCAAATGGCGGTGATGAATGGGCAAAGGATTCCGGGGAAGACAGTGAATATATGTGAAGTATTTATATGTTGGTCTGCTGTCCTTTTTATAATAATGTTCCCACTGTTCCCGTGCTTCCTACTATTGCTATTACCACTAGTCACATCACTGCTAGTGTCACCACCACCATCAACAATGCTTTCATGACCACGACCACAGTCAAAACTAACAGTAATTACAAGTATCCTGGCTATGTTCTTCTGTGCTCGTCCATGAGGAATTGTACAATATAACACTGAATTTCTTCCTCAGATTAAAATACATACCACACTCTCTCACTATGTGACCAAGGAGTTTAGCAGGCATTGTGCTCATCAAAAGTCATGAATGCTAATTTGTAGCCCTCAATTCTCCGCTAACACACTGACTTTGAGCTACTTAGGAAGTAGGTAAGAAAATAATTTTTAAGCCAGCTTTTCATCAGTATGGTTAAGCAAAAGTCCAGAGATTGTGAAGTGGAATAGAATATTGCTTCACAGAAGAAATGAAAGTCATGAAACACAAACACACACACATACACACACACATTCATACACATACATACATATGTATATACATACTAAAGACCGTAATAACTTTGCAGTTCTGTCTACTTCCTTCTTTGAGACTTCATTGAAGTATAATTTTTATAAACTGAAACTCATCCACTTTAAATGTACAATTCTTTGTTTCAGTAAATATATACAGTAATGAGACCAGTACCGAAATCAAGTTTCAGAACACTCCTAACCCCTTCCCATATTTCCCTCATGTCCTTTTGTGGTCAATATCTGCCACCAACACTGACCCTGAGAAACAACTGATTTGCTTTCTGTCATAACTGTTTTGTCTTTTCTTGAATGAACCATACAATAAACAATCTTTTACTATATTAAGTTATGTATTGAATTTCACCTATATTTCTTCATGTTATTATTTTAATAGTTGCTTTATGCTATGCATTATGTATTTTTGACTTACACCAATAGGTTTCAAGTTAATACTGAAATATTTCCAGTGAAGCATGGGAACTCTGTATTAGAATAGCTCCCCCAACCCAACATTATACTATTGTTTTCATACATCTGTACACATTACAAACCCAATAATAAATGTTTGCTCTAACTTCTTAAATTATTTTTGTTTTAGACAGTCATATGTATTTTTAAGGAAGTTAAGAGAAGCAAAGATTAGTGTATGTATATACCAATATTTTATTTTATTTATTTATTTATTTGGCCACGCCTGGAGGCTTGCGGGATCTTAGTTCCCCAACCAGGGACTGAACCCTGGGCCCTCGGCAGTGAAAGTGTCGAGTCCTAACCGCTGGACCGCCAGGGAAGTCTCCCCAGTATTTTATATTTCTGCATATATGTACCATTTCTTGTGGATCTGGTATATGATCTGGTATCATTTCTCTTTAGTCTTAATCCCTTTAGTATATCTTGTAGCATAAAGCTGCTACCAGCAAATTCTGTCAGGCTTTTTTTTTTTTCCAGACACGTCTTTATTTTACCTTCATTTTTGAAGAATAGTTTTGCTAGATACGGAATTATTGGTCAACACTTTTTGATTGTTTTTTGTCTTTCAACCCTGTGTCATTTCAGTGTTTTCTGTACTTCATTGCTTCTACTGAAAAATCACCCATAAATCCTACCATTTTCTCCCATAATGTATTGTTTTTCTCTTATTGCTCTCAAGATTTTTCCTTTTTCTTTTGTCTTTTAGCAGTTTGATTGTAATGTGTCTTTGTGTGTTTTGTTTTGTTTTATGTTTTCCTGGTTGGATTTGTTAAGCTTCTTGGATTTGAAGGATAATACTTTTCACCAAATTTAGGAAGATTTCTCTGTCATTATTTCTTTATTTTTTTCCCCCCTTTCTTCTCCTCTCCATCTGCCACTCCCAATTACATATATGTTGGAGTACTTGACATTGTCTCATGGATTTCTAAGATCTGTGCAGTTTTTCTTAAGTTTTTGTCTCTCTTCTTCAGACTTGATAATTTCTATTGGTCTGTTTTCCAAGTTCATGGATTCTTTCTTATGCCATCTCAAATATGCTGGATAGCCTATCCAGTTGATTCTTAAATTTTAGTTTTTGCATTTTTAGGTTTTAGAATTTCCATTTGATCCTTTTCTTTTTAATAGTTTTTATTTCTCTCTTGAGAGTCCCTACGTGTTTATTCATTCTTAGTATATTTTTGTTTAATTCTTTGAGCATATTCATAACAGTTGCTTAGAAGTCTTTGCTAAATCCAACATCTGGGCCATCAGGCATAAGTTTCAGTTTACTTTTTGTTTGTTTGTTTGTTTTGGTGGGAACATTTAAGTTCCACTCTTGTGGCATATTTCTGTTATACAATACAGTGTTATTAATTATAGTCACCATGTTTTATCCTAGTTCCTCAGGTCTTATTCATTTTATAGCTGAAAGTTTGTACTCTTTTACCAACCTCTCACTATTTCCTTCACCGCCCGGCTCCTGGTAATCACTCTTCTACTCTTTGTTTCTATGAGTTTGACTTTTTCTTTAGATTCCACATATGCGTGATACCATGCAGTATTTTTTTTTTTCTCTGTATGGCTTACTTCACTAGCATAATGCCCTCAAGGCCCATTGTGTTGTTGCAGATGACAGGGTTTCCTTCTTTCTTTCCTATATATATAGACATATATATATATCTGTCTGTCTATATCTATATATAGATAGATACGCATATCACCTATTTTTTATTCTGTTGTTGTGTGCTTAGGTTGTTTCCGTGCCTTGGCTATTGTGAATAATGCTGTAACGAACTTAGGAATGCTGATTATCTTTGATATCTTGGTTTTATTTCCTTTGGATATATTCCCAGAAGTGGGATTGTTGGATCATATGATAACTCTATTTTTAATTTTTTGAGGAACCTCCATACCGTTTTCCATAGTGGCTGCATCAATTTACATTCCCACCAACAGTGCACTAATGTTTCCTTTTCTCCACATTCTCTCCAAGGGTATGAGTCTAGTAATTTTTGCTTTAAAGGTAGGCATTTTAGATAATGCATTATAATGAGTCTGGCTTTTATTTTTTCCTCTAAGAGATACAGTTTTTATGTTTTAGTGGGCTATTAACATGCATAGATACAGAGTAAAAAATGTGTCTTTCTTGTGATGGTGTGCAACTACTGAAGGCTATGCTGTTTGTTTTTTTGTTTTTTGTGCTTAGTTCTCTAGGAGTCTCCCCTGTGTCTGTGCACTTTCCTGGTCAGCCAGTGTTTTGGGCAGAGGCTGTACTGAAACTCCTCAGGTCACTAAGGCGTCCACCTTCTGCCACCCAAGCTGTGTGTGGGGGCTGGGGAACGCATGCAAAGGCATAATAAGTTTACAAGTCTCCCCAGGCCTTTGATTTTTGCCAGATTCTCTGGTGTCTCCCACATGCATATGTAGTCTAGTAGTCAGCCAGAGAGTGGATTATACCAGCCTTTCTATGGTTCTCTTGCTTCCAAAAATCTCCTCATTAAAAGCCTATTCACTCTACCACCTACCCAAAACCAAGTTCACCACCTCTGGGCAGAATAATTTTGATGCTGGAACTTGGGGGCAGAGAAATCCCTTAGGCAAGAATTCCAAAAGCTCATTGTGCTTTTTCTTTTCTTTTCTTTTTTTTTTTTCCACAATGCAGTAGTACTTTCTCATGAACAAGTGCTTCTCAAGTTCTTGCTTGCCTTTGGGTGTTTTCCAGTGCTCTGGAAAGGTTGATTTTTAATATTTTTTTTCCATTTTTTTTTCTGCAAAGGGAAATTGACCTCATGGATCCATTAATACATGGAGAATCACCTATGTTGCATCTTTTTATGTGTGAACACACTCCATTATCTGATTTTTTTGATGTCTCTATGCCTCAGATATATCAGGACTGGAAACACAGACTGAAGCAAGTCCAGTGGATCAGTGGGGCTCAGTAGTGCAGTGGACTGAATTGTGCCCCCCTCCAAATCCATATGTTGAAGCCCTAACCCCTAATGTTACTATATTTGGGGATAGCACCCTTAGGAGGTAATTAAGGTTAAATGAGGTCATACGGGTGCAGTCTTAATCCAATAGGACTGACCTTATAAGAAGAGGAAGAGAGAATTCTTTCTCCACCACACACCAAGGAAAGACCACACAATAAGAAGGTGGCCATCTGCCAGACAGGAAGAATATTGAGATTTGGGAAAACAAAGTAATTTATTCATGTAAGTACAAGTAACTTATCAGTGGCAGCTCCTTTACTTCAGCTGACTTAATGTGAACAACTTCATCACTAACAGAAAAGTTACTAGCATATTTCATGACTGTCAAGCTTTAGAGCAGATATTACACATCTGGCAACTCATCTTTCCTTTGAGTATCAGGTTTATCATGTTGATACCACAGTCTTCCATGGTTGCAATCTTTTGGAAATGTGGAGATGCAAACTCTTCAACTGACCATGCCTTCAGCTACGACCCACAGCCTACGTTACTTGCACCTGACCAGCTTCACTTACTGAAATAATATTTTGCTTTGTTAGATGCTTGAGACTGTAATGCCTGGCGTCTGTCTTTTCCCACAGTAAACCAACATTTATGTTTGTCCCCAGTCTAAATGAAGGGTCTTTCTCAGCTAAAAATCATGAATTTCCATAGAAGTAATTATGCATTTCTTTTCTTCTAGTGACAGTTGAGGTAACTGGGTAAAGGATTCAACATATAAAGCTATTGTACTGACTCCAAATTTTAGAGAGCTGAGACTTCTGCCCTCAGTGATATCCATTTGCAATCAAACTCCAAATCTAAAAGAATCCAAAAAGAAGATAAATGTAGCCACCAAGGAGATATCAAGACACTTTCCCATTTATAAAGCTCTTTGCTGTCAGTTGTACAACTCATTTCCCTCTACTCACTTTAGACCTTTATTTGCCTGTATCAATTCAATGTATCTCTTCAATTTAGATAAGCTCTCCTCTATTACTAGAATGATTCTCACGTCTAATGCTTTCCTTCATCACTGGCAGTGTATATCATGTAACATAAGAGAAACTGAGCCATGGACATGTCTCCAAGACAAACCAACAATCGTCATTTGCAAATCAGTCCTGTTTCATTTCCCAAAACATTTAATCTTAAAAAGCTGTGGAACTGGGATTTTTCCCTGTGATCTAGAAGATGCTATCTTGTTTTATTTCACAAATAATACTGAGTACAGTATGTGTATATATGGTCTCTAATTCTGCCCTGGAGCATCTAAAACCAAAAGATTAACATATAAAGATTATCATCTCCTGGGTCGTTTTCTCAACTAATATTCTTCACTTTCCCACAGGACAGGTCTGTCAATCTTCTCACCGCTGAATTCTTCAGCATGAGTCAATCCTGTGGTAAAATGTTCCCATTGTTACTATAACTTTAGGCATTGGAGGGAAAGCCCATCTTCAAGGGTTATTTCCAGGATAACAGATTACTAGGAAGAACTGTCAATTACAGAGATGACTGTACAGTGTCTGACACATGGTAGTAACTAAGCAATTATTCAAATACTTGTTAAATAAATAGACTTCCATTCACATTGTTGTCTACAACAGTAAAAAATTAAAAAAACAATTTGCATTCATAATATAAGAATATTTTAGATTAGGTATATTATGATGCATTCATTCAATGACATGATACTTGAGTATTAGACGTGGTGATTTATCTATATGCTAATTTATCATTAAATGCTTCCTTGAGTCTCCCTCTGTCTTTCCCAGTGCTCTTTTGTGTCTTTTACACCAACCCCCTCCTGTTCAGAATTTCCAAAATTCTGCTTTTGGCTCATTTTTAATCTCAATTTTTTTCCATGGTGGTCCCCTCTACACAGATAATTTTAGCTCTCCCCTGTAGACAATTTACAGGAGTAAGTCATCAATAGTTGACAAGGGCGTGAGGCCTTGAATTACAAATAGGGCTTTGACAGGTGAAAATAGGGAGAGGACTATTCCAAGCAGAAGAGAAAGTATAAGAAAAATAATAGTTGCAAGAAGGAGCAGGACTATTTGAAGGACAGGTGCTACCCTTAAATGTTAGGGGTAAAAGGCATGAAACTAGGTTGGTGCTTTATTCTGTAAAAACTATAAAACTCAGTTTTATGGATAATTGAGGCTCACAGAACGCTTTTCTCAATAGAGAACAAGATGAATGAGTTACACTTAAAGAAGATTCCTATGACAATGCAGGGAAGCTTTGGCTGGGAAGAGACAAGAAATAAAAGGAGATAAAAGAGCAGAGTGATACAGGTGTGAACTAGTGAGAGTTTATTTAGAGTATAACAGTGGGTGTGAAAAATAATATACATGCTGTAGCTCAGCTGTTGGCTAAGTATTGTCCCTTGGACCAAATCTGCCTGTTGCATGTTTTTGTAAATAAAGTTTTATTGGAACATAGCCACATTCATTCATCTACGTATTGTCTGTGGCTTTTTTCTTTGCTAGAACAGCAGAGTTGAGTGTTGTGACAGAGACTGTATGGCTTACAAAGACTACATTGCTATCTGGCACTATACCAAAAAAAGTTTGCAAACCCCTGTTCTAACTCAGAGATGCCAGTGTTGACATAACCTAAAGTCTGGCAAGACATAGAGGATGGAACAGAGGAAAAGTCAAAAACAAGTGGAAGTTGTGATTCTGTGTTGACTGCAAGGACGATAGCATCAGAGGGCATCACAGAGTCGGGAAGAGAAAGACGGTGAAGAGTAAGTAGATGTATGCATCTTTGAGTAAAGATTTCCCGAAAATAACGGAGAATTAGAAACTATTACTATCTCATCTCTAAGTATAAGCCGTTATTCACAATATTTTGAGCATCAAGGAGAGTTCTAGTGTTGAATCAAGTCAAAGTAGGAGCCTTTTCTGGGTAGTCTAAACATCCTCGAGGCTTTCCTGATTACTTTCCAGGCTTCACTGATGACTTTTTCCTAAACTTTGGTTCTCCAGTTAGGATAGCTTAATTCCTGAGCAGTGCCTTGGATGTGATGTAATCACTTTGAATCACCTGAGCAATGGTAGTGAATCCTTGATCCTTGAAGACATCTGTCATGAGAAGGTTTTAGACAAAATTACCAATGTCTGAACGTAGATTATAGCAGGTTATTCTCTTCATTCATAGAGTTTCATGGACACTGTCAATCCGTTAGCACTGTGCTCAGAAGTTTTAATCATAGAGCAGTTTTTTCAGTTCAACAATTTTTATTATTTCTTCCATATACGTATTGGAGATAATGCCAACACCACGGAGGATAACTGAATTCCTTTTCTTGACCGTTTTACTTTTTAAAATGCCTAATTAAAGCTAATAGCCTCACTAAGTTTAAATTATGTTATCTTAATGAAAAATGAATTATTAATTATATTTTATATATATATATAAAACTAAGTTTTATATATATAAAACTAACTAAGTAGCATGACAATTTTTTACACCCTGTTTTTGCATGAAAATGAAAGTGATGTAAGCAGAAAATTAAGTGGGCATGTATGCAGTGTGGTCTTTCCAAGGCCATCTTTTATTTTTGTCAGCTGAGTATTCAAGAATAATTGTTTCGGGACTTCCCAGGTGGCACAGTGGTTAAGAATCCACCTGCCAATGCAGGGGACACAGGTTTGAGCCTTGGTCTGGGAAGATCCCACATGCCACGGAGCAACTAAGCCCATGCGCCACAACTACTGAGCCTGCGCTCTAGAGCCCATGAGCCACAACTACTGAGCCCATGTGCTGCAACTACTGAAGCCTGCGTGCCTAGAGCCCATGCTTCGCAACAAGAGAAGCCACCGCAATGAGAAGCCCGTGCACCGCAACGAAGAGTAGCCCCCCCTCGCCACAACTAGAGAAAGCCCACACACAGCAACAAAGGCCCAATGCAGCCATAAGTAAATTAATTAATTAATTAATTTTAAAAAAAGAATAATTGTTTCTGTATGAAATCATTAATATTGGCATATCTTGTTTTATACAGTTCTATCCAGGCTTTGCTTTAATCTCAAACACAGGAAACTTTAATTAGACACTGAAAGAAGAGAAGATTACTGTTATTTGATTGTGTGTGTGTGTGTGTGTGTTAGCAGCAGAGAGAAAAAAAGAAAGCAAATATAAGGAGAAATAATGGGGAGATTTGGTGTCCTCAATGGTGGATTTCCTCTCTAGGGTCCTTTCTGTGTTAGTAGGGATGGCTTATTTCTTCACTCTTATGAAAGAAGGGAACAGATGCAGAAAACTTAAAACCACAGCTCCAGAACATTATACTGGGTTGGGATGATTTGGTGACTTTCTGAATTTGCATTCATTGCCTTCTGTTATGACAAACATATTCTTGTATATTTGGACATTACCAAATAAAAAAGTGAGCTACCAAAAAAAAAAAAAAGAACTCTATCCAGCAGGGAAAACATCTCTGCCAGAATAATGTTAAATTAAATAAACAGTGTCTAATGAGATCTGTTATTACCTGCTCTTCGGTCATGCTTGGGCACGCAGTCTGAAGGCTTGTGTTTCTAAGTGCTATCGTAAATCTTTCAGCCTGTTTTGCTTCTTAAAATTATAACTAACATCTCTCCTCTAATGGTGAAGTCTATATCCTCATTTAAATCTTTAAATCTCATTTAAATCTCCAATGTTGAAGGCTTATGTCTTCATTAAATCTTATCTTTGAAAAGATAAGAAAGTTTGCATTACAACAGATCATTTTGAAAAAGATAAAATCCACTTGCTTGAAAATGAGAGAGTATTAAGAATAGAATTCTGCTGGAAGGATGAATACTTGCATCTGGTGAATCCTTCCATTTTCATTGATTCTTAGCAGCCTCATCTTCATCCGTATGACCCTCAGGAGTTTCTGTCCTGAGCTTCTTGCACTTAACTCTGTACTAGATGAAGGAAAGAGAGGATAGAATTTCAACACATGGCTAACATTCTAAATTAATCTGCCTTGACTGCCAATTGTTTGTGAATATGTTACCTCACAAATAGTTATTTCTGTAAGATAAGAGAAAGTCTCTTAAAAGCAAAAATATAAATTGATAGATAATAGCCTGCCTTTATGAATATATTGAATAACTCTTGCCTCTACACATCTTAAACCTATTTTATAATAACTCATTATACATTTATATTTCCTAGTTGCTTCTCTAGGGAGATATAAGGCACATAAGAAGACCATAGACTGGTGTCCAATATAACTGAGATTGAATCCTGGCTTTGATATTTATTAGATGTGTGATATCTGAGCTTTGTTGCCCATAGGAACTTCAAACTTATCATATTCAAATCTGAACTCAGATCTGTTTTTTCTCAGGGCCTATTCCTTCTTTCATAGTTCTTCTCTCCACCAGCCGCTCTGACTCACATCAGAAGCCGTAAATCACGATAGGCTTTTCCTCTGCAGTTGTATCCTGCCAATTTCCCAGTCGCCGTGCCTCCCACTCTTTCTTAGTTTAGACCCTGTTCAGTGCCCTGTAGACTGCCCTCTCACAGGCAGTCCAGTTTACCTGTTGATCCATCCTTTATAGTGTTGCTCTTGTGATTTCTCTGAAATACCAATCTGACTTGCTGTCTTCCTAAGTAAACTACTCAAGGCCATCTTGCTGCACACAGGAGGTATGTCAAGCGCTCAGCACACGGCCCTCACAGCTCTCTGGCTCTGGCCAGCCCTAAGGCTAAGGCCTTGCACAGTGGGCTCAGCCCCACACTGGTATTTTTCTGAAGGGTCTGAGATCTTTCACGTCTACCACCTTTTCCACACTGCTTCCTCTGCTATGAGCAGCTCTCCCCTGTGATTTCTTTTTGGAAATAAACAAGAAGCCAACAAAAATAACTGAAGGAAACATCAACAAAAAAACTTCGAATATTTAGATTTAGCATTGAGTCTTTCCCGATCCTCTCTCCACTGATACATATATATATGTATACATATATTTATATCTGTATTTATATATTTATATACATATATATGATTAGGAAATACCACAGAAAGCCGTGGTCTCCCACTTTATCCTGAAATCCTTGTTCTTGGGCTTAAAGTAGTATTTATTTTATTTGTCTTTGCTCCTATCTTCTTTTTGCTTAACCTTGCTTCTTACATAGTGTTCAATCCCGGATTTCCCTCATGCCTTGATCCTGTCTCACAGACTCTGTTGCAGTAAAGTCTGTACTAGAGCTGCCATCATTTTAGTTCTGAAAGCAATCACTTCAATAAATGCCATTTCTTCATTTAAAACACATGTCAAATCTTTTATTTTTTTTTATCAATTTATTTACTTACTTTATTTATTTTTGGCTGCGTTGGGTCTTTGTTGCTGCGTGCAGGCTTTCTCTAGTTGCGGTGAGCAGGGGCTACTCTTCGTTGTGGTGCGCGGGCTTCTCATTGCGGTGGCTTCGCTTGTTGTGGAGCAAGGGCTCTAGGTGCGCGGGCTTCAGTAGTTGTGGCTCTCGGGCTCTAGAGCACAGGCTCAGTAGTTGTGGTGCACGGGCTTAGTTGCTCCGCGGCATGTGGGATCTTCCCGGACCAGGGCTCAAACCTTTGTCCCCTGCATTGGCAGCGGATTCTTAACCACTGCGCCACCAGGGAAGCCCCAACTCTTTTATTAAGTATCACTTATGCCTACATTTGCTCCTTACTTACCTATAGTTGATAGTGACACAACAATATTTAAACTCTCAAATTTCATTGTATCTGTATTTTAACAGCACACCCTACCACTTCTAATTATCTTTTACTGGGGAAAATATGCATTGTACACTTGTCTTATATAAACATTTTGTGAAGAAAACTCCTTATATGAATTGTAGTAATCATTTTGCGAGGTTTCAGCACCACAGGGTAATTCTGTATCCCACCCCATTCCAGATACAGACGTTGTACTTGTGACCATACGCTGCCTCTGAAAAAGGTGCTGCCAGCTCACCAAGTACATATGCCTTGAGTAGTTTTGCGTGGGAGGAGATGGGTTGCACTAACTACCGGTGCTGGCTCACACAGTGTAGTGACAACCAAGCTGATGTTAGTTGAGTAGGACTAGGGCAGTGGAGTGTGGTCATTGAACAGAGCGAATCATGCTGCTTTGAAAGAGATGCAGTCAGGGCCCTTACCTAAATTAAAATGCAATCCTAGTTCATTATTTTCCAACTGACACGTTACCAAGAAACCCTTGGTGTACTGGGGTATAATATCATTTCTCTTTACTAGAGACCATTTTTGAGCATGGACAAAAAGGGAAAAGATGGTAGCCACCATAGTATAGAAAAGGAAGATATCTAGAGTATAGAATAAGGATCAAGAATTGTCTGGACGACTTCCTATTAGATAAGAGTGGGAAATATCTTTGAGGATCCCACTCACCCCTTCCCTCCGAGCTGTTATCCTGGTGGATTTTATAAACTGTGTCATAGACCAGAAATTATTTGACAGTGCAGCCTTAAGCAATTATACCAGCAGGCCTTTAAAAGCATGGTATTGTATAATGCTGTTTTATGGAATCAATATTGCCAGACAGATCACGTAAGCCATTACTACTTAGAGATTTCCAAGAGCTTCTGAATGATCTGCACAGAATTGACATGCAACAGAAAAACACAAATCTAGGAACAAAAATCTTGTCAGTATTAAGTCATCAACTTAATGTTGTCTCTCTCTGGCCTTTTTACACTTCTAGTACATCTGAAGCTGTGTTGTAATGGCTCAACAAACTATTTGTATATGAGTCTCCACTACACCTAGGTGTATCTGTGAATTTTTCTTTTGAGAATCATGAATGACAGATTATCCCTAGGACAAGAACTTGGATATACTGTTATCACTGTTACCATCGTCATTAGAAATGGCAGCAATAAGAACATTTGCAGGTACTAAGTTTTATGTACTAAGCTAAATATGCAGTTATCACTGGCTCTCAAATATAATTGTAATACAATTGTAATTTGTCACCAGGTCTCCTACAATGACATTTGTGATAACAGTTCCCCTTTTGGCTTATCAGAGTCAAGTTCGTGATGAAGTCTTCCTATTGTTCTTTCTTGAAAAAGGATGTGATGTATCATACATGAAGATGATCGCTCCCTTTGAGAGCAGTTCCATTGGTAAAAGGGTGTTTTCCTAGTCCTTGCTGTCACCCTGTGTTTTCCTGTGCTTCACTGGTTTATATTTATAAAACAGTGCAGAGTTCCAAGCTTTGCTAAGGAGTGAAACCCATGTCTGGTCTTGAGCTGGGTTCTCTCTTTGCATGGCTTCTGCCCTCTGCCCAGCCGTGAAGCATTCCATCTGCCGTGGCTGTAAGGAGGCACACAGCCTCTGGGGCTGAACCAGTAGGGTCAAATAATGTTCTCACCATTTAGTGTAATTAACTCCAACCACCCGTCTGTTGCAAGCCCCGGTGCAGCCAACACAAGCAAGAGTAGGCCAAGAAGAAATTTCTCCTCATTATTAAACCTAAACCTAAGCACTTGTCTGTCTGTAAAAACAGAGCAAGGGGAGGAAAACTGAAACCAGTGCACGGGGTCTGAGGTTTCAATAAATGTCAGGGAGCGTCAAGTCTGTTTGGATTGCAAATTATTGCTGGCTGACGGTCTTACCATTTTACAACTAGAGATTGCTGTCACGGGGTGGGGACATGGTGAGGGGAGAGCCTCTCACATCACAGCCAGCGGGGAACAGAAGTTACCAAATGCTATAACAATCATGAAACATTACAAGAGGGACTTTCGCATTTGCTAAATTTAGTCTTTCCTTAATGCACATCTCAAGAAACAACAGCCCGCAACACTCCACTCTTCCCATCGGGTTTGATCAAGTGTTGAATTTGCCAAAGATTGAGACCTCATTTCTTTGGTTTACCCGTTTTAAACTCCACTTCATCCCTCTCCTCTGCTCAGACACTTTGAACATCTGAGAGTGATAAAGACGCCTAAATGTTTCAAGGTGAATTAATACCTTACTACATATCCTGGAGAAACACACGCCAATAATTTGAGCAGTGGTTAAGACTGTTTTCAAATGGATTAAATGAGTGGGCAATTACTGATTAAAACAAAACCTAAGGCATGAGCATTCCAGCCCTGTACATGGATGAACACTGGTTAGCCACTTTCCGTTGGTGGAAAGGCTTTTCACATTGTGAAACGTATACATGCTTCTCAGTGCTTCTCCTGAAGTTTATTAATATTTTTAATTCATTTTTCTACTGACTAGTACATATTGAGGATCCACTATGTGCCAAGGACTGAGTTAGAGACACTGAAAACCAAGAAAGTGATGGTCTCCATTCTCCCTGAGCTCAGAGTCAAGTGTGCTTACTTTAACCAAGGTTCTTTTAGTTTCAAATAACTGAAAAATCCCTCAAGTTAACTTAAGGCCAGTGGGAGAAAATTGTTCTAAGGTACAGGTAGATCCAAGAGAAAGAAATACAGCAGGACCACATAACAGTCTGGAAGTAGGCACCAAAAAGCTTTTAAAAACAGGATTCCTTTCTGGGAATCTCTAGCTGCCCCAGCTCTTCTTCGTCTTACAGATGGGCTTTATTCTTCTTGCTCTCCACTTTCTAGGACTTAGCTGTCTTTTCTTAACTGTGCATGGATTTAAATAGGGCCTTGTCAGGCGAATTTTCCATTTCAGTTGCCCAGTGGAACTTCCCATTTCTATTACTAGCTTTTGTACGTCTCAGCTCAGAATTTACGGAGGGAATTGGACTGGTCCAGCTTGGGTCGGGTATATACCTTTAGTGGCTGATGCTCATTACGAGAGTCAAGGTCTGAAATATTTAGCTTAATTCCAAGCATATGAGGTAAACTGAGTTCATTGATACGTTTGATTGATCTAATTCCTATATCAGTACATTTAAAGTACCACAAGGATGAGGTTACAGGTAGGGGATGTCATACAGCTGTTTTGTGAGATTTTGAAGTGAACTAGTTAGGATCTGATAAAAACCTGTGAAAGGAAAAATAATTATGGCTTGCATCCCTCTGCCACACGAACTGTGATGCAATCTCTTGATAGTAGCATGACTGCTTTCTATAATCTGTTATTTCTCATGAGGATCTAGGTAATATGCCAGGAGTAGCCTGAAATCGGCTGCTGCAGCCAGCCCAACTCACAGGTGCCCTTGATATAGAATAGAGAAGGAATTCCTGCCAGTGACATGATTTGCCTTCTGTTCTCCCGTCCACATTTTCCAGGAGGGTTGTTGACCTAAAGTCAAGATCTACTCCATTTCCTCGGCAACAGCCAACAGTATGACCAAATGACAAGTACCAGACTGCCTTAGTTTGGGTTCCCCAGAAGCAGAAGGATTTGAGTGAAAGTATTTTATTTGGGAAATGACAGAAAACACCCATAGGAGAGTGAGGAAGACAGACCAGACAAGGAAGGGAAGGCAGCCAATAAAGAATGTGTTACCAAGCCAGTTACGATGGTGGGTAAATGGAGTTTAATCCCACTGGGAAAACTAGGAATCCGTGCAAAGCACATGGCTTAGCGCCATCCTACAAGAAGGGTGAGGTCATTGGGGAAATTACAAACAAACCCCAATCAATAGTATTTATTAAAGGTTTTTTAATACTCTGACAACTCCACTTTACGGGGAGCAAAACACCCCCCAGAAGCAACAAAGTGCACTGGGCCAAGAAGTGTGGGTACTGGCAGTTGCACTGAAGCAGTGAAGGTGATGGGCACTGCAGGCTCACGCGTCATCTGCTGCCGTCCGACCCTCGCACCACCCGGAACCTTCGTGCCCCATGTTAATTTCATTGTGCCATGAGCTGATTCCTCAAGGTGGGGGCCAGAGGCAATTTATTAAATAATTTAATGTAATCTTTACAACAGAGGGATAAGCTACATTCTGCTTCCGTTGGTCTCAAGGCTGCAGTCGATATTGATTTTCTTCCCTGTCTTCTACACGTCCTAGACATTCCTCACTCCTGCACTACATTTCTGCTGGTTGCCTGCCCAGGGGAGCCTTCAGACGTTTGTCTTGTTTATTACGCCCTCGTCCAGCTGTAGCTGATCCAACTCTGCAATCACACATTCAGTCTTATCTCCAGGCATGGAAGCACCAAGAGGCATTCAGTGAATTCCCTGAGCTCTACACATACTTTTGGCCCCATTTTGTAACATTATTTCTTTATGATAATTAGGGTCAATTACTCCTACCAGTTGGGTGGCAAAACATGCTCCAGCTGCAAGAGAAAGCCCATAAGGGAAAAAAAGGCAGGGCTTGGCAGCTGGAAGTTGGCAGCGTGCACGGAAATAATACGGACATGGGCAGCATCTGCTCCACAGCCACAGAGAGACGCTGGGTGATGTTTTGCTAAAGGAACCGATAAATAGACGTTAGAGACTGGCGACAAGGAGTTTTACGAAAAATGTTTGTAGACTGGCTTCTCAGTAATGACCGGATATTTGAAATGATTTTGTTTCATATGAAAACTCAACAGAAGATCCCGATTAAGGAACCTTATTTAAACACAATGAATTACTCATGATACTATGGAAAAAGAACTAAAGAAGTGATAACATTGTTGGCTGAGGCGACTGACTGGCTGTCAAGGGAAAATCAGGCTAAAACAAATGTGGATGGAACTCAGGACACCACTTGGCTGCGTCCTTGTAGGACCAAGGGAGGCCACAGAGTTCAGGGCCCTGGCTCAGGCTCCAGGCTCTTCACATCCAAGGCACCCTCCTGTGGAAATGAGGACAAACTAGGCTGTGCTGCAGTCGTGAATGAACCCCCAAATTCCAGCCTTTCAAGCAATGCACTTCTCAATATGTCACAGTCCCTGCAGGCCTTTAGGTTTTTACTTACGATACCAGTATTCTTTTCGGGAACAGCTGTCCTTCTTCTTCACTCTATTTCCACTTCACCCATCAAAATTCTACTCAACAACCGAATTCCTCATTAGGTTTTATTCTTCTGGGAAACATTCTGCTCTCCCCCATTCCCTCACAGGAAGTGATCGTTCCCTTCTCTTCACTTTGTAAACTTTATTTTGCACATATTACTTATTAAGCTCTTTTGCAGTTGATTTTGACCATGTCCCCATTGTAAACTGCTTGAGGATAGGAATGTACCTTAGACATCATTTTATCAGTCATATTAAAAAGAACACATAATAGATGCCAAATATTTGTTGTATAATGAGTACAGTTTTAATAATAATCTTATATAACTTTTGCCTAAAGAGCACTTATTTTTAATGTCTAGAGTAGATGATTTTTATTCCACAATATACTGTATAAATCTAACACTAAACATAGTAGAAACACATAAGGAACGTGTATGTGTAAAACACACTGGCACTTTCTTTCAAAGCAATGTTGACACCTGTCAAAATAAGTGAATTTTTCCATCTCATCTCCTTCATTTGTCAACAGTGCTACACGTCAGAGCATATGTCAATTCATATGACTTGTCTCCTAAACCTGTATATGGATATTGATATTGATATATATTTATGCTTACAAGAAATGAGAAATGGCAAACCTCAATTTTCTTTTCTTGTTTTACGGCACCATTTTTTGTTCTGGAATGTTATGCATATGTATGTGTTAGTAATCGCTACCTCTTTTCAGAGAAGTAGGGAACATAGTAAAGACATTTTACAATTTATTAAGATATCACAATTAGTACAACAAACTAATTTTTCCAACAGAAGTAGTAGACAAATAATACGGACAATTCAGGATTTATGTACTTATATGTATTTAAAAATACTTCTTTTTAGATATCATGGAAGCAAATGTCCACAAATGTCATCATAAAACTTCCTACTGGTGGCAGAAGCAGTCAGATGTCACACTAAGGCAAGATTGCAATGGTGGTGAAAGCCATGTATGACACACAGGTTGTACTATGATGACATATAGCTGGATCTTTGTAAGAGACGTTGGAAAAGCTTCCCTGGGAAAATGAGGGAGTAGAGATTGGAGCCATACTGCTCCAAGTATGGTCCCTGGAGCTGTATCAGCATCCCCTGAGCTTTCTAGAAATGCAAATCCTCAGGCCCCACCCCAGACTTACTGAACGAGACTCCCTTGAGAGTGAGGCCCAGGAATCTCTGTTTCAACAAGTTCCCCAGACGATGATTTTGCATGTGAAAGTTTGAGAAGCACAGATATAAAGGTCAAGCACTCCCTAACACCATACACAAAAATAAACTCAAAATGGATTAAAGACCTAAATGTAAGGCCAGACACTATCAAACTCTTAGAGGAAAACATAGGCAGAACACTTTATGACATAAATCACAGCAAGATCCTTGTTGATCCAGCTCCTAGAGAAATGGAAATAAAAACACAAATAAACAAATGGGACCTAATGAAACTTAAAAGCTTTTGCACAGCAAAGGAAACCATAAACAAGACCAAAAGACAACCCTCAGAATGGGAGAAAATATTTGCAAATGAAGCAACTGACAAAGGATTCATCTCCAAGATTTACAAGCAGCTCATGCAGCTCAATAACAAAAAAGCAAACAACCCAATCCAAAAATGGGCAGAAGACCTAAACAGACATTTCTCCAAAGAAGATATACAGATTGCCAACAAACATATGAAAGGATGCTCAACATCACTAATCATTAGAGAAATGCAAATCAAAACTACATTGAGGTATCACCTCACACCGGTCAGAATGGCCATCATCAGAAAATTTGCAAACAATAAATGCTGGAGAGGGTGTGGAGAAAAGGGAACACTCTTGCACTGTTGGTGGGAATGTAAATTGATACAGCCACTATGGAGAACAGTATGGAGGTTCCTTAAAAAACTAAAAACAGGGCTTCCCTGGTGGCGCAGTGGTTGACAGTCTGCCTGCCAATGCAGGGGACACGGGTTCGAGCCCTGGTCTGGGAAGAGCCCACATGCCGCGGAGCAGCAAAGCCCGTGAGCCACAACTACTGAGCCTGCGCCTCTGGAGCCTGTGCTCTGCAACGAGAGGCCGCGACAGTGAGAGGCCCGCGCACTGCGATGAAGAGTGGCGCCCGCTCGCCGCAGCTAGAGAAAGCCCGCGCACAGAAACGAAGACCCAACACAGCCAAAAATAAATAATTAATTAATTAAAAAAAAAAGAGCCTTATAAGTTTAAAAACAAAAAACAAAACAAAACAAAAAAACAAACTAAAAATAGAACTACCATATGACCTAGCAATCCCATTACTGGGCATATACCCTGAGAAAACCATAATTCAAAAAGAGTCATGTACCAAAATGTTCATTGCAGCTCTATTTACAATAGCCAGGACATGGAAGCAACCTAAGTGTCCATCATCAGATGAATGGATAAAGAAGATGTGGCACATATATACAATGGAATATTACTCAGCCATAAAAAGAAAGGAAATTGAGTTATTTGTAGTGAGGTGGATGGGGTTAGAGTCTATCATAGAGAGTGAAGTAAGTCAGAAAGAGAAAAACAAATACAGTATGCTAACACATATATATGGAATCTAAGAAAAAAAAAAAAAGTCATGAAGAACCTAGTGGTAAGATGGGAATAAAGACACAGACCTACTAGAGAATGGACTTGAGGATATGGGGAGGCGGAAGGGTAAGCTGTGACAAAGTGAGAGAGTGGCATGGACATATATACACTACCAAACGTAAAATAGATAGCTAGTGGGAAGCAACCGCATAGCACAGGGAGATCAGCTCGGTGCTTTGTGACCACCTAGAGGTGTGGGATAGGGAAGGTGGAAGGGAGGGAGATGCAAGAGGGAAGAGATATGGGAACATATGTATATGTATAACTGATTCACTTTGTTATAAAGCAGAAACTAACACACCACTGTAAAGCAATTATACTCCAATAAAGATGTTAAAAAAAAAAAAAAGGTCAAGCAGGAGTTGACTAGGCAGTGTGGCTGGACCACAGAAAAAAAAGTCTGGGGGAGCAGGTTAAATAGACAGAGCCTGTGAGACCACATCAGGGGTTTGGGTCTGTGTGCTGAATAGAATAGGAAGCCACTAACTGTTTTTAAAGAAATGGGTTGAGGTGAGTGCAGGAGCAGAAGTGAGGTGAAATTATTTGATTCAACCTGCATTTCAGAAGATCATTCTGGCTGAGGCAGTCGAGGACGTGGTGAGGCCGGCTAAGTCTCTCCACTTGTCTGGGTGGGAAATGTTGGTAACTGGGCCAAGAGGCAATACAGACAAAAGCGGAGAGGTATCTTCAGAGACGTTTAGGAAATAAAATTCAAAAGATTCAAAAATTTGGCACAGTGAAAATATAACTCCTTTATTATTATCATGGAGTTTATACCTTCAAATTTCTTTTTGAATTTATAGAATATTTGTTTCATTAATAGGACTGTATGGATGTCAGGAAATTAGTAAATAGTGCTCACTCACCCTTCTGGAATACCTACAGTGAAAATAAAGCCAGTAAGCCAGTTATTATTGTGACTCTTTCTTAACCTTTCCAGTGGATAGGAACTTTTCCCTCAGATAAAGAATGTATATTAATTAGCTCAAGAGTTTCTCCGAAAATATGAGACATCAATTTATCAGTCTTACTGGAGCCCTTTTGCACAGGAGTGAGGCCCTCCGGAGAAGGGCATAAACATTCACTTGAAGTTTGCCTGGAACCCTAAAGTGTGCTCCTGAGATCAGTTTCACAGATTACAACCTTAAATCCATCCAGTTACTCAGTAAATCTGAACATGGGTCAGGAGTCGAGTAAGTAATAAAAATGCGGTTAAGCAGAGCAAATCCAGTCCTGCTACTAGAGAAAACAAAAACAAAAGCAAAAAACAAAAACCCTGCAAGGTCTTTGTTCCAGTCACAGTAGATGGACTTCCTGCCGTAAGTCAGCACACACGGACAACAGGCAACGGGCCACTGAACATTATTATAGGGGGAGTCAAAGCACAGAACTTATTTTAACAGGCTTTTATTGAACATCTGCTATATGTGAGACATGAGTTGGGGGTGGCAGGCTTAGTGATAAGACAGAGTGGTTCCTGCCTTCATGTGGCTGATAGTTTGGTTAATTAGAGTAATATAAATTGATGGATACGATAAAGTTACAAGGGGCTGCAAATATCTCTGATGGGTGTTCATTCTCGCTGGAGTTGGCGGTTAGCAGGTAATATTGTGCTGAGTCTTGCAAGGTGAGTATTTGATAACTGAAGGCAGTGGGGGCCGTGATTAAAGACAGAGAGATTAGGTTAGTGGGGCAAACACTTCCGCAGGACCCAAGCCATCGTCGTGATCTGGGATATGCTCATTTTCCAGTTTTGTTTTGTGTCATTTTGCAAGTGATCGAAATATTTCACTGCTGTCCTCTTGGCCTTCGAAGTTCAGAGCTGGTTTTCTCTCTATAATCACATAGCTTCATTTAGCAGCTATGTAGATATAGCAGTCGTTGCAGTCTTATGATTTGTTGGATGATTTCCTTTGCTCTGTCACGGAAAGGACACAGGAGCACAAGAAGGCAGATGCAGAGGACACACACCCGCGGTCGCTGGGGTGCTGTTGCCTGCGCGCGGGCTCTCAGGACGTGTATATTCCTGAACACGGTGCTGGGTTTCAAAGTGTGTTCAGTCCTGCTACTGCATCCTGCGGTGTGTCCAATTTTTTGGAAGCAAAACCTCTAATGCTCTCCTACCTCTGTAGCCTGCCCTTTGCTTTATAAACAGAATAAGACAAGGGGGAACGTGTATGTTGGAGTGGAAACGTGTATATTTCCTAACATGCACATAAAGTGGTAAATTTTAAAGCTATAACTAACGATTTCACACCAATCATTTTCCAAGAAGGCCCCTCCATTTTCCCCTATGGCAAAGAAAAGCAGCCAAGTTTCTCTTGTTCAGTATCTTGAAATGGGCTCAATTCTGATCCAGTGGTATGTAACTCTAATGCTTGTGGAATATTGCTTAACTTGCCAAGCGATCAAGCATAGCGAGTTGATTGTGTGGCGTGGGGCAGACCTTTTTTTGGAGGCCTTATGTCGGGAGGGTGACTGTTCAGAATCTCTTCTCTGACTCCCGTTCTTTTTCTTGTAACCTCCTCTCGTACCTGAATGTAGGAATGTCCACCAAGAAATAGATTCCTTCTCTTTCCTGACCAGAAATATTATTGCACGGATTTTTTTTTTCAAATCAAGAATTTAAAAGTTTTAGCAGAAGAAAAATCTCTCTGATCCCATTTTATTTGAGGCAGTTCAGTAAGAAGGAAGAGAGGCAGAGAAAAGGGGAAAGGAAACAAGGAAGAAAAGGAGGGAAGAAACTACCATTTATTGAGCAAATTCTGTGAAAAGCACTTTCCATAAGTCATATCTTCATACTTTTAACTCCCCCATGAAGTTTCTGTCAGTTTTGTCAATGAGTAAGCGAAGCTCAGAAAAGTTAAGCAAACTAGTCAAATAGCAAACTGGAATTCAACAGTGATTTAATTGCCCCGCACACTGTGCCACCACACTCTACGAGTGTTATGATCTGTTTCAAACACCGTATTTTACCAGCACAAAAATATTCAGCTGACATACAAAATAACAAGAAAAATGATTGACATATTGAAGTAAGAACAGCTTGCTTATGAACTGAGTTTTCTTTACTCCTCGACCAGTGGCTGTAGTGTTACGTACACACATTTAAGGCTTGGTTGGACATTACAGAGTCATCTTCCCATTGCTCACTTCTAGCCTTCCCTCCTTTATTGTCACTCCAGTGACAGTTCCAGTGCCAAAGCCAATCAGTTAATTTTCGAAGGACTCCAAGATTTTACGTTCATTCAAACCGTCTTTCAAAGAGTGTTTATTGAGTTGTCAGGCAGAGTCCTGGCAGGAAAGAGAACTCATCACAGATGGTACAAATGAAAAGATTTTGATGAAGGATCTACTTAATGCTATGTGGACAGGGTTACCAATAGAAACCTAGAGAAGATGCAGTACCCAGAGATTAGGAGCAGCTGGAAGCCATTACACCCCCGCCGTAGAAGGAATGAGAAGAGGAATTGCTTTTACCAGAGGATCAGAGTGCTGGCAGCTCCGAGCTCCTCCACCTCTACGCCATCTTCACAGTGCCTCCCACTGGCTGGAAGAACCCAGAAGCCGTCTGACAATGGATGCAGTCCCCAGGAGTTCACCTCCTAGGGCACAGAGCAGGGCACAGAAGGGCTGAAAATGGATCTGGGGCGAGTTGGGGATGAAGGATTACTTGTCCAAGTGCCCACCAAGTGCCTGGCTCTTGTCTATGCACTGGGGATAGAGGAATGAACACAAAAGACACGAAGTCTGCCCTCAGAGAGCTGACATTCTAATGCAGGATAGAGACAAAATAGAAAAAAGACAGATGATGGGGAGAGATACAGTATGTTCCATCCTGATAAGCACTAAGAAGTAAACAGTGAAGCCAGGAAGGGGATTTTGAAGTGTGGTGGGGGTAGGGTTTTAGGGAGAGTGGCCAGAAGTGCCACCCTTCCCTGAGAAAGTTTCCCTGAAAGGCGGCATTGTTGGAAAGACCTGTAAGGGGAGGGAATGAGCTAGGCTGGGGAAGGGGTATCGCAGTGGGACCAGCAGGTGCAGAGTCCCCGAGGGAGTCGGAAGCCAGGTGTGGGGAGTGTGTCTGGAGAGGAGTCCGTGAGGGGAGAGTAGTGAGAGGTGAAGTCAGAGCTGGATTCACGACTTCCTTCTCCATCTCACGGCCTCTCCTTTGTTTTGTCTGTGACCAGATGCCATAAAGAGGAGGTAAGATGCTGATAGCAGAGGAGAGGAAGCTGAAAGATGCAACGTGACTCATGCAGCACCATCCAGTAAGGGCCGATTCTCTTGTGCTAGGCTAATTAATAGAATGCCGTCCTGTTTGTAGATTGATTTTTGTTGGGTGTGGTGTGTATTCCTATTAAAGTCAACCTTGGCCGGCGTATTAGGGCATGTGATAGAGCGTGATGACCAAGGTGCAGGATACTCTTCAGAAGGGACTGTGGTATTATTCACGGGTTCCCAGAAGAAGCCGTGGAATCGGAGAGCACTTGACTTCACTTATCCTGTACCCTGGGCCTTTAGGTCTTCTTGATCTTTTAAGTAGTTTAACTGCAAATTATAAATATAAATATTAAGTATATGTATTTTTTTCATGACTAACCACCGTTCACCTCTCAGTATGTATATGTATGTATTCCATATGTATATATGTATACACATATTTGTATGTATGTGTATATGTATGTATCTATATCTATGTATATGTATGTTTATAGATATATAGAGAGATAGATGTCTTTTATGTAGAGATAGATATTTCTTTATTATATATGTAAATGTCCTTCTCAACCTTCTTTCCCCTGACAAATTACTGTTCAGCTATAAACATTTCACAGCTCAGATATCCCCTCCTCTGTGAAACTTTCCCAGATTAATCCAAGAAGTCTCAACCAGGCTCTTCTTCATGATCCCACAACCCTCAGTTCAGACATATGTTAGAGAACTACTGATACTGCCTGTGGTTTATCTTTTTACAGGTCAGTGATACCAACTACTGTAAGCTTCTTATGCCCAAAGATGCATTATACTCTTTTGGGTCTCTTGTCTAAACAGAGGGTATGGTTGATTTTAGTTGCTTATAGCAGACTGTTTTTAAAGACAGACAAATGATAGATAGATAGATAGAGCGAGGAAGCCTTATTTAGGAAATACATATATATACATAGCTTACATTAACATGAATTTGCAGGACTGGTACCCTCAACAGTTCAATACTGAGAGGATATGCCAGTTAGATCATGGGTAGTGGCTCTAGGTTTTAATTTAGTGAAAAATTCCAGAGAACTGACACCTTGAACATACTTTGTTGTTGACTATGGAAGCAGTCATGGAATACCCAGCTTCCCTCTAATCCTGTGGCTTTGCTGGACCTGTCATCTGGGAGGTCCTTGTGATTTTATCTTATCTCTATTTGAGAGTCATAAAGATGAGTAACTAAAATGTGGTTAATAAACCCCATCTGGGCATTTTCTAGGTGAATAAACACACCGGGTTTTCCACTGTTTTTTCATGTGGAAATGATGAATAGGACTCACAACTCTTGTTTTCATTATAAGTAGAAAAGTAGAAATAATATCGTTATGATACTTGAGGTTGTTATAAAGTGCTTTAGAGACACTCTGAAAGTTTCAAATAATTATAGCTCCAGTTAAATTTTTATGGCTGCCTGTGGATTTTCATGATCAAAGAAAAAGTAAACAGAGAACACTTTTAGGCTGAAAGATTTTCAGACCCTTATGATTTTTTTTTTGTTTTTGGCTCTCCTTCTATTCTTTAAAAGAGTGATTAATAGTTTCACAATGTAAAAGCACCCACATTTGGGATTAAGTAATTGAATGAAATTAATTCCTGAATCCAATCTTCATGCACCCCAGGCATGCTGCATAACATATTATCTTGGTGATTAAAAATGCAATGAGCTAAATATAAGAGAAGGTCTTCAAAAACCGCTAGTTACCAATTTCATTCCAATCTGTTACATACATTTCAACTGTATGTTTTTTCTTTTGCTAAAAAGTACATTATTAGTACAAGTAGTGACATTTGAAAAGAACTATAGATCAGATTTTAGTACTGTAAATATTAACATCCTGATTTTAATACTTGTGTTATAGTAGTACAATTGAATATCCTTGGTTTTAGGAAATAAACTGAGTATATGAGTCAAGGGGCAGCATGTCTTTTCAAATGGCTAAGAAAAAAGACTGTGTATATATACAAACATACATATGCATACATATACATGTGCATATGCTTATGATGTAGGTATGTGCATGTACACATATACATGTGTTCATGATGATGTTACACATCTATATACATGTATATAAATAGGTATATGCACACCTATATGCATGCATACATACATGCATTGTAAAACACATAATGAATATAAACATGTGAAAATATATATTTCATGTATATATAGATAGTATACATGTATGTACATATAAGGGTACATATGTATGCATATTTTACCCATTTTTTATCACTAAAACATGTTTTAGATTTTTTATGTTTTATAAAAAAATGTTTACATTTGGGGAATCTGAGTGAATAATGGATAAGAATTTTTTGCAACGTTTTGAAACTTTCCTATATGTCTATAATCACTTTAAAATTTAAGAATCAAAACATGTTAAAACATCCTTAAAAGTGCTGCATTCTACCAAGTGTGCTGAAATCATATGTGGAAGATTGAATCAGCATATGAAGGTTTAGCTTTGTGCTGAGGAAAATTGTGGTTTTGAGACATATAAATATATAAACATGTATTTATTTATTCATATAAACATATTATACACACATATATAATTCTGATCTAGAGTGGGTCCACTTATTTTTTAACTGAGGTAAAATTCATATAACAATTAACCATTTTAAATTATACAGTACATTAGTGTGTAGTGTATTCTCAATGTTATACAACAACCACACATATCAAGTTCTAAACATTTTTATCACCCCTTCCGCTTCCCTAAAACAAAACCGATTCCCATTAAACAGTCACTTTTCAGCCCCTGACCACCACCAATCTACTTTCTATCTCTGTGTGTTTACCTATTCTGGATATTTCATAAAAATAGACTCATATGCTCTGTGGCCTTTTGCATCTGGCTTCTTTCACTTTCTTTGAGTGAAATGTTTTTGAAGTTCATCCATGTTGTAACATGCATCAGTGCTTCATTCCTTTTTATGGCTGGATAATATTCTATTGTATGTATATACCACATTTTGTTTTTCCATTCATCCACTTGTAGATATCTGGGTTGTTTCCACCTTTGGTTATTGTGAATTATGCTGGTACGAACATACGAGTATTTGTTTGAGAACCACTTTTTAATTCTTTGGTGTATATGCCTAGGAGTGGAATTGCTGGGTCATATGGAAATTCTATGTTGAACTTTTTGAGGAACTGCCAGACTGTTTTCTTATTCCTATTTAATGTTAGGGGCAGATCACATGAACTCATAATGCAGAGATGTTCTCTGAATTTAGGCAGTTGATTTGTATGTTCAGTAATTGTTTAGGGGAACGTCTCACACAAACACCATGAGCAGGACCTGGAAAGAGTAGACGGAGTTCACTGAAACCTGCACCAAGCCCTCAATAAATTCTTATTTCAGTATCAAGAGATTTGAGGCAGCATGAGAATTTACTTAAACAGAGGTGGAGATAAGGGAACATAGAATTACATCATTGTTTTTAAAGGACGCAATAGAGAAGAGCAAAGAAAATGAGTGATCAGAAGTGAAGTATGAGCATCTATACATAATACAAACTCTCAAAGTTGCACGTGCTTGCTTTCTGAATCATTTTACGAGCCCCGTAAGGAAATCAATAGATTTCCATCTTAATCACACTTCACATGTTTCTGTTTGGTCCATTTTCTGTTGCTTTAGAGTTGGCTCCAAATGGTGTTTGGCCGCTCTCTGTCCATGCCCACCCTCTCCCTGGCCCATCCCATCTTCCACTCCTGACCCCCAACAAAACAGAAGATAAATCTCCTCTCCTGAGGAGATTCAGAAGTATGTCCCACCTGTTTGAGCAATGGCCTTCTTGATCTTCATTTCAGTCTGTTTTGCTGGTCACACTGCATCTCCCCAACTTCTAATCATAGGGGTGTCCAAGGATTCATCTCTGAGGCTTCCCTGTATCTACTCACACTCTCTAGAAGTCATTAAGTTTCATGGCTTTTAGGTACATCCCATACACAGACAACACTTAATTTTTTATATCCAACAGGATTTCTCCTCTAAACTCCAGAAATATCTGCCTACATACAAGACTCTTACTTGAGTATCCAGTTGACACCTAAAACTTAATTATGTCTAACACTGTGAACACCTGATTTTCCTTCCCAAACCTGCTTCCCCCTCTGTCTTCACCGTCTCAAGTGGGGACGCTTACCTGTCAGAGTCTAGGCCAAGTATTATGTCTTCTTCTCATACGTACATTTAATCTGTTAGCAAATCCATTGGCTCTGTCTTCCAAATACATTCAGATTCTAACATTTCTCATTGTCTGCACCATCCCTGCCTCTGTCCAAGCCACCATCATCTCTTACCCAGAATATTTCAATAGCCTTCTTGCAGGTCATCCTGCTTGGTTATTTTTTCAGTTTTCTGATCACATATAATCTTACCAGTGAGGTCTTCCCAAACGACCTTATTGCCTGATTGATTGTTTGAGATTTCTCACTTCTTTATTATTTTATTGAAGTATAGTTGATGTACAATATTATATGTTACAGGTGTACAACATAATTCACAATTTTAGAGGTTATGCTCCATTTATAGTTATCATAAAATATTGGCTATATTCCCTGTGTTGTACAATATATCCGTGTAGCTCATTTCATACATAATAGTTTGTATCATGTAATCCCCTACCCCTATCTTGCCCCTGCCCCGTCCCCTCTCACCACTGGTAACTACTGATTTGTTCTCTATGTCTATGAATCTGTTTCTTTTTCGTTATATTCACTAGTTTGTTGTATTTTTCAGATTCCATAAGTGAGTGATACCGTACCGTATTTGTCTTTCTCTGACTTATTTTACTTAGCAAAATACCTTCCAAGTCCATCCGTGTTGTTGCAGATAGCAAAATTTCATTCATTTTTATGGCTGGGTAGTATTCCTTTATCTTTATCTATTCATCTTATTGACGGACACTTAGGTTGCTTCCAAATCTTGGCAGTCATTGGGGTGCGTGTATCCTTTCAAATTAGTGCTCTTGTTTTATTTTATTTTTTTTGGATATATACCCAGAAGTGGAATTGTTGGGTCATATGGTAGCTCTATTTTCAGTTTTTTGAGAAATCTCCATACATCCAAACAACCCTATTTAAAATAGCATCTCAGCAATCCCTAATCCTGTTCCCCCTTTGTTTTCTTCTATATACTTTACATCATTAGACAAATATTATAGTGTACTTTTTGGATATTTCATCTCTCCTACTTAGAATGTAAGCTTCAAAAGATCAGAGATTATTTTTCTTGTTTTTCACTGTTGTATCTACAGAGCCCAGAATACTGCCCAGTACAGAATAGAGGCTTATTTAAAGTATTTTTATATGTATGAATGAATGGCAATATGTCTGGAATACTTGCAAAGTCTTCTTTGTGATAAATAATACTCACCTAAAGTGAAATTAGCATGGTTACTAAAAAAATACACATTTTGTGTATTTAGAAATATTTTAGAGCTGGAAGATTCTCAAAAACCTGGAGACTTTTATATAGGAAACATTTTCAGAGTCAAAAGATACCTCCCAAAGAGGTTTGGATTAAAGGATGCCTGCTCAAGATGATCTGTGGCCTTCAGCAGTATGATTATATACCCACCTCTAATCCTCTGGTGAAATATCCCTGACTTTGGTATCTGTAGTTCTGGGTTGTAATTGAGTTTTTGCAACACACCAGTGATGAGGTAACTGGGCAAGTTGCTTAATCCACTTTGAGCTTAAGCTGTAAGTTGGTGGTGATAATAATAAGAAGGACCTCACAAGACTGTGGTGAGGATCAGCTGAGATCTTGGACATGTTTTATAAAATCTCAAACATGCCATAAATATAAGAAACCTAAAAAAAAAATGCTACAAATATAAGGATAAGGACTATGTTTTCAGGCTATGAGAAAACATAAAAGTTAACAACTTCAATTCTATGATTCTCTTACCACCATATTTTTCTTTACTATCAGAGTCATTCAAAATCTGATGAAGGGAATTGTTCGAATCTGTTTGAGAGAATCCTTTAGGCAGCCTGAAGATATTTCAGTAATATTCAGGTTCCAAACATTATTCCCAAATTCTCTAAGCTGGATTGGCTTTTCAGCTATGAGTCACATCAAGGCTACTCTCTTCCTCCTCCGGCCAGGCTTACTCTGCCATTACCTTTAAAAATTAGTCTGGCGAATGCCCAGCAGGTGACTAAAGCAAAACACATACAGGATCGAATGAAAGTTTTGGGGATACTGATGCTGATCTAGGCCTCAAATCTGCTTTGGGACTTTAGTTAACTAAAATGACTATGCAAACTGATCAAGTGGGCTTTATTTCCTTCTTTATTATCATAGTCAGCATCACTTACCTATTACTGATTATCATCTTAGTGCTAAGAATTCTACTTGGCCATTTATGTGTGCTATTCCCTTTATACCTCATCTTTCTCTATGAGGTAGGTATTATTATCTTTATTTTACAAAGGAGGAAATTGGAACTCAAGGGGGAGTAAAATTATTTTCCAATAAGGAGGTACAGAATCAGCCTTTAGATTCAAATCTGACTTCAAAACTTCTGTGATCATGCAATTCTCTTTTGTAATGGTCAGTCTCCTCCTCCACATTGATATGGATTTCCCCTAAAGGGGGGGAGCCTCAGAAAAAGTGGAGGAGGAAGCAAAAGGACAAAACAATAGAACTGAACACAGCAGAAAGATTAAGGCTTGGAGGAAGAGGTATTACATTCTTATCACAGAGTTTTCTTTGGGCTCAGGCGTACTCTTCCCTGGTCTTGACCTAATTTTATTAAGACTTTGGCAGGTGAGTGTGATCGTTTCCCTGGCCCCCTGTGAGTTTACAGTTCGGTTGGGGTATTACTTAAAGTCCCTGTTACTATTGACTCTAAAGTGACTACCAAATATATAATCTGAAAATAAACAGGATTCTCACATCCAAACATTCAATACAAAGGTTTGATGGATATACCCTTCTTCGTGTTTCTTTCAGACTCTTGGTAAAATCCTACTGGGTGATTTGTTCCTTTTGCACATATAATTCAGCACCGAATAAAAAGAATGAGAAGCCTTTATTCACCATGGCCCGGCTTCTAGCTCACCTCTGGCCTTGCTGGTTCTTATTAATGACTCATTTCTTTTGACAGGAGCGGCCACACTTCAGGACTTCTTGGGGGGAAGAAAGTTGGCAGAGAGAAAGTCCACAGTGAGTAGTTAAACATTATATGAATTAATACCCCCGATCAATAGCTTAATGGATGAAATGCATTGATTGCTTTGAGAATTATGCTGAGGTCTACAGTAATAAGCATAAATGTCTGATTTGACATCTTTTTTTTTTAAATATGTCTGCAACGTAATCTACTACCAATTACACAACAACCCCACCAAAGGAGTGCTGAGTGGTCCCACTACAGTAGTAACATGTTATAAAAGCTCAAGTTTCAGGACAATTAGCTTCTGGCTGCAGTTTATTACCCCATTTGAGATTTAAAAGATTTTTTTTCCATTGCATTCCAACAATGCTTATGTGTCTGGGGCTAACACTTTAAAACAATAATGGAATGGCAGATATCTGTCTGGCTGGAGTTTGCCCAAGAAGAAGTGTGTATTAGAGTTAAAAAAAAAATCAAGGCAGAGTGGACAAAAAAAAAAAACAAAAAAAACCCTCCAACTTCTTTAATTTCTCAAACTGCCCAGAGTTATAATGTTTTATGAAGAAAAAAATGCCTTTCATTGCTATTTTGTAGAAAATCCAAGAAATGCTTTGGAGAATATAAATATCCCTGTTTATTTAAACCAATTTCCACATGGTGGAAAAGCAGTCCCATCGATAATTCATATCCATCTGTCTCTTGGGTGAGCATCACAAGATGTCTGGTCTGAGATACATGACTCCCTCCTTGAATTGCCTAGTACTACACAAAACTGGCAATCAGGGATTTTTTTAATGGTGGTGATGACAATGGAATTTATTGAGTCTATTCTGTGGCCAGGTACTGTGCTGAAGCTTTATGTGAATGATCTTATTTGATTCTCCGAAACAGCTCTTGAGTTAGCTCTTGAAAATAATAATGCTATTATTTTCGCCATTTTATAGATGAGAAAATTGAGACTTGGAGGGTCTAATAATTAGAGGGTTTCAAGGCTAACAGTAGGAAGTGCTTTGGAAAACTACTCTTGAGGCTTTAACCACTAGGCAGTACTACCTGATGATGGTGATGATGGTGCCGGTAGTGGTGGTGATAAAGATGACAAAGGCAATAATAGACCTGGGGAAACTTCTTGTTAATCTCCTGTATGGTTTGTTATGTAACTTTCTTTCCTCTAGCTCTCTGGGTCATTTTTTTTGCTGTCTCAGATATCTACTTCCTTTATCCCAATGTCCATTTTGAAATTTTTTAATCCTAATCTGTTGTTTTCTCCTCCTGCCTCTCACACTCCGTGATCTCATACTTCCTGTGGTTATTCGGGAACTGAGTTGGGTGAGGTGATTCACTACAGGCCCCCACTTCTAGTGAAAGGATGAGTGCATCACTGAGACGACTTACCTGTAGTCAATGTACGGTAGTGGTTCTGTGCAGCCTTTCTTAACTCAGGATTCCTAAACGTCTAATGGTGGATATGATCAAGCCTAGAGAGCAACCCACATCAGTGTAATGTTTTCCTATCTAAGGCTGTGGTGAAACACGAATTTTGATATCCAGCATGTACTGATATCATTAAAATCCCAGCTTTTTTTACCCCTTGGAATAAGGAATGCTGTCTGTGAATTAAAATATTAATGTCCAAAAAATTACAAAAAGAACCTATGCAAAAATGAATCAAGCAAAATAAATAAAATAAGTGAATTAGCAAGGAAGCAATAATATGGCATCGACCTAGAGTTTATAGTGCATTACTGGCTGTCTCCTGTTCTCAGCTCAGGTGAGGTATTTCCAACCTAGGTGTGTTGACACGTTAGCCACAGGGAAGGAAGGGCCCATCCCCTTCACACAGATGGCTTTCCTTTGTTTGTACTTTCCTGAGATTCTTCAGAGCTCCTGGCATGTTGGCTTTCCAGTCTGGAGTGGCTAGAGAGGGAAACAATGCTTCTCTCCACTGTGCGGTAGTAGTGCCCTGGCCAAGGTCAGCTTTGGTTCTGTTCTTGCAGCACTTTGTTATGTGGCTCCAATATCTCAATGGCATCAGAAGAGCTAGCATTTGTGTCTTCTGCCTGGAATGCGGTTCCCCATCCCATCTACTTGGAGAATACCTGCTCGCTCTTCAAGAGGCAGCTCCATTGTCTTCTATTCCCTGTAGCATTCCCTTCACCCCTCTCTTACCCACAGGTGGAATTGCTCCCTCATTCATGTTTTGCTAACACTTTATGTATCGTATTGCACTATAAATATGTGTTTGGTATTTATCCTCTGTGAGACTGTATTCATGAGAGACTCTGGCTTATTCATTCCTTCTTTGTATCTGCAGCACAAAGCAAAATGCCAGGTCCCTATTAAGTTTATGATAAATGTTTCTTGTCCTGCACCAAGGTTCTATGTCCCTGACTCTGTGCTTCATCTCCCCAAAATCATTATAGTATTTATAATATACATACCACACAGTAGATACTGACCCAAGAGCCATGATGTTGGATTATTTGTCATTGTTCTGCAACTACTTGGATATCAATTTTATTATCTGTAAATTCAGAGGAATAGTTTAGACTTATTTGCTTTCATTCATTCATCAGCTCACGTATTAATTCATTCAAGATATATTTATCAAGTACTTTCCTTGCCCTAGACACTGGCCTTTTTAAGCATAAAATCCCATATTTTTTAGTTAAAGCACTAAATACTTTAATTTAAAAAAACAATAAAGTTTGTACAGCCAGTAGAGTTAATTTCACAATGCTGCTTTTTTTTAAAATTAGTTATCCATTTTATACATATTAGTGTATATATGTCAATCCCAATCTCCCAATTCATCACACGACCACCACCACCACCACCCCACCCCGCCACTTTCCCCCCTTGGTGTCCATATGTTTGTTCTGTACATCTGTGTCTCTTTTTCTGCCCTGCAAACCGGTTCATCTGTACTATTTTTCTAGGTTCCACATATATGCGTTAATATATGATATTTGTTTTTCTCTTTCTGACTTACTTCACTCTGTATGACAGTCTCTAGGTCCATCCATGTCTCTACAAATGACCCAATTTCATTCCTTTTTATGGCTGAGTAATATTCCATTGTATATATGTACCACATCTTCTTTATCCGTTTGTCTGTCGATGAGCATTTAGGTTGCTTCCATGACCTGGCTATTGTAAATAGTGCTGCAATGAACATTGGGGTGCATGTGTCTTTTTGAATTATGGTTTTCTCTGGGTATATGCCCAGTAGTGGGATTGCTGGGTCATATGGTAATTCTAGTTTTTGTTTTTTAAGGAACCTCCATACTGTTCTCCATAGTGGCTGTATCAATTTACATTCCCACCAACAGTGCAAGAGGGTTCCCTTTACTCCACACCCTCTCCAGCATTCATTGTTTGTAGATATTCTGATGATGCCCATACTAACTGGTGTGAGGTGATACCTCATTGTAGTTTTGATTTGCATTTCTCTAATAATTAATGATGCTGAGCAGCTTTTCATGTGCTTCGTGGCCATCTGTATGTCTTCTTTGGAGAAATGTCTATTTAGGTCTTCTGCCCATTTTTGGATTGGGTTCTTTGCTTTTTTAGTATTGAGCTGCATGAGCTGTTTATATATTTTGGAGATTAATCCTTTGTCCGTTGCTTCATTTGCAAATATTTTCTCCCATTCTGAGGGTTGTCTTTTTATCTTGTTTATAGTTCCCTTTGCTGTGCAAAAGCTTTGAAGTTTCATTAGGTCCCATTTGTTTATTTTTGTTTTTATTTCCATTACTCTAGGAGGTGGGTCAAAGAAGATCTTGCTGTGATTTATGTCATAGAGTGTTCTGCCTATGTTTTCCTCTAAGAGTTTTATGGTGCCTGATCTTACATTTAGGTCTTTAATCCATTTTGAGTTTATTTTTGTGTATGGTGTTAGGGAGCATCCTAATTTCATTCTTTTACATGTAGCTGTGCAGTTTTCCCAGCACCACTTATTGAAGAGACTGTCTTTTCTCCACTGTATATCCTTGCCTCCTTTGTCATAGATTAGTTGACGATAAGTGCGTAGATTTATCTCTGGGCTTTCTATCCTGTTCCATTGATCTATATTTCTGTTTTTGTGCCCGTACCATATTGTCTTGATTACTGTAGCATAGTCTGAAGTCAGGGAGTCTGATTCCTCCAGCTCCGTTTTTTTGCCTCAAGACTGCTTTGGCTATTCGGGGTCTTTTTGTGTCTCCATACAAATTTTAAGATTTTTTTGTTCTAGTTCTGTAAACAATGCCATTGGTAATTTGATAGGGATTACATTGAATCTATAGATTGCTTTGGGTACTATGGTCATTTTCACAATATTGATTATTCCAGTCGAAGAACCTGGTATATCTCTACATCTGTTTGCATCATCTTTGATTTCCTTCATCAGTGTCATAGTTTTCTGAGTACAGCTCTTTTACGTCCTTACGTAGGTTTATTCCTAGGTATTTTATTCTTTTAGTTGCAGTGGTGAATGGGATTGTTTCCTTAATTTCTCTTTCTGATCTTTCGTTGTTAGTGTATAGGAATGCAAGAGATTTCTGTGCATTAATTTTGTATCCTGCAACTTTACCAAATTCATTGATTAGCTCTAATAGTTTTCTGGTGGCACCTTTAGGATTCTCTATGTGTCCTACCATGTCATCTGCAAACAGTGACCGTTTTACTTCTTCTTTTCCAATTTGTATTCCTTTTATTTCTTTTTCTTCTCTGATTGCCATGGCTAGGACTTCCAAAACTGTGTTTAATAATAGTGGCGAGATGGACATCCTTGTCTTGTTCCTGATCTTAGAGGAAATGCTTTCAGTTTTTCACCATTGAGAATGATGTTTGCTGTGGGTTTGTCATATATGGCCTTTATTATGTTGAGGTAGATCTGTGCCCATTTCCTGGAGAGTTTTTATCATAAATGGGTGTTGAATTTTGTCAAAAGCTTTTTCTGCCCCTATTGAGATGATCGTATGTTTTTTATTCTTCAGTTTGTTAATATGGTGTATCACATTGATTGCTTTGTGTATATTGAAGAATCCTTGCAACCCTGTGATAAATCCCACTTGATCGTGGTGTATGATCCTCCTAATTTGTTGTTGGATTCTGTTTGCTAGTATTTTGTTGAGGATTTTTGCATCTATATTCATCAGGGATATTGGTCTGTAATTTTCTTTTTTTGTAGTATCTTTGTCTGGTTTTGGAATCAGGGTGATGGTGGCCTCGTGGAATGAGTCTGGGAGTGTTCCTTCCTCTGCAATTTTTCGGAAGAGTTTGAGAAGGATAGGTGTTAGCTTTTCTCTAAATGTTTGATAGAATTCACCTGTGAAGCCATCTAGTCCTGGACTTTTGTTTGTTGGAAGATTTTTAATCACAGTTTCAACTTCATTCCTTGTGATTGGTCTATTCATATTTTCTATTTCTTCCTGATTCAGTCTTGGAAGGTTATACCTTTCTAAGAATTTGTCCATTTCTTCCAGCTTGTCCATTTTATTGGCATAGAGGTGCTTGTAGTAGTCTCATATAATGCTTTGTATTTCTTTGGTGTCCGTTGTAACTTTTCCTTTTTCATTTCTAATTTTATTGATTTGAGTCCTCTCCCTCTTTTTCTTGATGAGTCTGGCTAAAGGTTTGTTAATTTTGTTTATCTTCTCAAAGAACCAGCTTTTAGTTTTATTGATCTCTGCTATTGTTTTCTTAGTTTCTATTTCATTTATTTCTGCTCTGATCTTTATGATTTCTTTCCTTCTACTTATTTTGGGTTTTGTTTTGTTCTTCTTTCTCTACTTCCTTTAGGTGTAAGGTTAGATTGTTTATTTGAGATATTTCTTGTTTCTTCAGGTAGGTTTGTATTGCAATAAACTTCCCTCTTAGAACTGCTTTTGCTGCATCCCATAGGTTTTGGATCGTCGTGTTTTCGTTGTCATTTGTCTCTAGGTATTTTTTGATTTCCTCTTTGATTTCTTCAGTGACGTCTTGGTTATTAGTAACGTATTTTATAGCCTCTATGTGTTTGCGTATTTTATGGTTTTTTCCCCTGTAATTGATTTCTAATCTCATAGCATTGTGGTCAGAAAAGATGCTTGATATGATTTCAATTTTCTTAAATTTACCAAGGCTTGATTGTGACCCAGGTGTGATCTAGCCTGGAGAATGTTCCGTGTGCACTTCAGAAGTGTAATCTGCTGTTTCTGGATGGAATGTCCTATAAATATCAATTAAATCTATTTGGTCTATTGTGTCCTTTAAAGCTTGTCTTTCCTCACTAATTTTCTGTCTGGATGATCTGTCCATTGGTGTAAGTGAGGTGTTAAAGTCCCCCACTATTATTTTGTTACTGTCAATTTCCTCTTTTAGAGCTGTTAGCAGTTGCCTTATGTATTGAGGTGCTCCTATGTTGGGTGCATATATATTTATAATTGTTATATCTTCTTCTTGGATTGATCCCTTGATCATTATGTAGTGTCCTTCCTTGTCTCTTATAACATTCTTTATTTTAAAGTCTATTTTATCTGATATGAGTATTGCTACTCCAGCTTTCTTTTGATTTCCATTTGCATGGAATATCTTTTTCCATCCCCTCACTTTCGGTCTGTATGTTTCCCTAGGTCTGAAGTGGGTCTCTTGTAGACAGAATACATGTGGGTCTTGTTTTTGTATCCATTCAGCGAGCCTGTGTCTTTTGGTTGGAGCATTTAATCCATTCACGTTTAAGGTAATTATCAATATGTATGTTCCTATTACCATTTTCTTAATTGCTATGGGTTTGTTTTTTTGTAGGTCCTTTGCTTCTCTTGTGTTTCCCACTTAGAGAAGTTCCTTTAGCATTTGTTGTAGACCTGGTTTGGTGGTGTGAATTCTCTTAGGTTTTGCTTGTCTGTAAAGCTTTTGATTTCTCGGTGAAATATGAATGAGATCCTTGCTGGGTAGAGTAATCTTGGTTGTAGGTTCTTCCCTTTCATCACTTTAAATATATCCTGCCACTCCCTTCTGGATTGTAGAGTTTCTTCTGAGAAATCTGCTGTTAACCTTATGAGAGTTCCCTTGTATGTTATTTGTCGTTTTTCCCTTGCTGCTTTCAATAATTTTTCTTTGTCTTTAATTTTTGCCACTTTGCTTACTATGTGTCTCGGCATGTTTCTCCTTGGGTTTATCCTGTATGGGACTCTCTGCGCTTCCTGGACTTAGGTGGCTATTTCCTTTCTCATGTTAGGGAAGTTTTCGACTATAATCTCTTCAAATATTTCCTTGGGTCCTTTCTCTCTCTCTCTTCTCCTTCTGGGACCCCTATAATGCGAATGTTGTTGTGTTTAATGTTGTCCCAGAGGTCTCTTAGGCTGTCTTCATTTCTTTTCATTCTTTTTTCTTTATTTTGTTCCATGGCAGTGAATTCCATCATTCTGTCTTCCAGGTCACTTATCCGTTCTTCTGCCTCAGTTATTCTGCTATTGATTCCTTCTTGTGTAGTTTTCATTTCAGTTATTGTATTGTTCATCTCTCTTTGTTTGTTCTTTAATTCTTCTAGGTCTTTGTTAAACATTTCTTACATCTTCTGGATCTTTGCCTCCATTCTTTTTCTGAGGTCCTGGATTATCTTCACTATCATTCTTCTGAATTCTTTTTCTGGAAGGTTGCCTATCTCCACTTCATTTAGTTGTTTTTCTGGGGTTTTATCTTGTTCCTTCGTCTGGTACAAAGTCCTTTGCCTTTTCATTTTGTCTATCTTTCTGTGTATGTGGTTTTCCCTCCACAGGCTGCAGCATTGTAGTTCTTCTTGCTTCTGCTGTCTGCCCTCTCAACTCAGTTTTGAATGTAATTCAAACTAAGATAACAGTTAGCTTCTGAATCACATTTATTCCTCAAATTATACTATTTTTATCAACTAATTAAAAAAAATCAGTTCCCCCAGTGATCACAGATCAGAATTTCTGGGTTCCATCTCAGTGTTTGTTTTACCTTTTTAAATCAGTCAGAATACTGATTAATGTGTATTACATAAATTTAAGCAAATGGGGAATGTCTTTGGACTGAAAGAAATCTCTGCATTTGTTCAACAGATATTTACCGAATGCCTAATATGTGCCTACTCTTGTCACATATGCCCAGGATAAGAAGATCAACAAAATAGGTCTCTGCCTTTGAGAGGTTGATAGATATATGGGGAGAAACATGGATGTAAACTTGTCAGTGTTAGAAGAAGGGCTCTGATGGAGTATTCAGGCACATTTACAGCCAACAGGAAGAAATGTGCTCAGGTGTGGCTGAGGGCAGGATGGCGATAGGAGGCTTGTCAGAAAAAGATTTCATAGACTCTCCTGGCTTCTAGGCTTGGTTCTTCATGTCAGCAGATGGCCCTTGAGGTGAATCTCAGGAAATATGTGTGTTCCTGCAGTCAGACAAAACTGGGGAGAGGGAGAACTTTCCAAAATAGAGAAGCAGGGTGAGCATGAGCAGATAAACGTGAAATAATACCTCATATTTAGGCAATAGAAATAAACCAGTATGGTGAGAGAGGAAGGGACAAGCTGGGTCCAAGGAGACCTGAGGCCGTGGAGCCAGCATGGGCTGCAGCATGTCACCTCTTGGCTAAGATGCAAGAATAGCGACTTTATCCTGAACCTGGAGGGAAATCCAGGACGGTCTTATGCAGTAGAGCAACTTGATCATTTTTCAAAAACTGCTAGACACTTAAATGTGATTTAAAATATTTACTACATTTTAAAATCCAAATTTGGAAACTTAGAAACATTTGGGTTCTCTTCTATAAGCATTTTTGCTAAATTATTATTTTTTCAACAAATGGGAATATCATACTCAAATGAGATCACACTTTAAACATGAAAAAGGGAATGGGATCTTTCATTCTATTGACATCTCCTTTCCATACTTGAGATTAGACCTATACTAAATTACTAAATTCTACTCTTTACCCCTAGAGAGATAGTGATTCAGTATTCAAGATCTCTTGTTAATGGAGTTCAAAACAAAGGCTTGGCTTTTGCTCCTCAGACTTCAGTTTATGAATCTGAGGAAGAAGAAAACAAAAACATACAGATTGAGATTTTTAGTCAGGAAGGTGAAGGTTGATTGTTATATTAGTGTTGAGTGAAAATACATTGATTGTTGACTTTTTTAAAATGCAAAAGCCACAGCACCTGATCTAACATAAATTGTTTGGTTTGTTCCTAGCAGTTGTTCAAGGGTTATTTACAAATCAATAATAAATGGGAAACACCAAACTTGAGAGTCCTTCTGAACTAATACTGCCAACTCTGTTGACCATATGTTGAGAGATTGTATCAGGAAAATATGTGAAAACTTTCTGAATCTTTCTTCAAGAGAGAAAAGAAAAACAGTAATAGAATTTCATCATAATGCCTTTCATTGGGACAATGTTATGTCTTCCTAACTGGTTTGCTACTTTAAATCTTTTCCTATTCTACTGTATCCACACTGTGTTACCTACAGATCTTATCAATTTGAAGGCACACTAATCTTTTTTAATCTTGGCTCTGCAGGTTTCTTACTCTGTGGTTCTGCTCTGCTATCTGTAAGACTGAAATAACAGTGCCCATTTCAGAAGAATGAGAGGTGCTGAAAGGATTAAATGGAAACTTAGATGTAGGGTCTTGTGCTTAGTAGGTCTCCAATACCTATTTATTAAGTTTAACAATGGCACACTTCAGTGAATGTTTAACTTTTCAACTAAGCTTATTATTTATGGTTCTGAGCTAATTGCACAAAATAAGATAGATCCAGGCATGAAAACAATTTCACTTCTAATAGCTGGATTGTAAAAATCCTCAACTTGTTGGATGTGGAACACTATGAATAGAAATATTTTCAGGACATCCTGAAGCTCTAAGGCTTAATATTAACACATGTGTACTTGTGGAAAATTCAACTGCTTCCAAAAAGGAGAGCCAGAGCTATTCAGAAGTAGAAGAAAGCACTTCAAACAAGTGATGCCCTCAGTAGCTGTCAAGGCAAACTGGCTTTGTTTTTGATGGATTGTGGGGAATATCCCCTGCCTTTTACAAAACAATATGTAATTGTCATTAAGAAGCCAAATGGGAAAAGAAAAGAGAATTATGTACCCTTGGGAACTGGGGAAATTAGTACAAATAAGATATTGAAAGCTGATTACCAGTAATTATAATGGTTTACTGCTAGATCCAACCTGATTCAGTAATGAACCTGGTGAACCTTGAGCTAGTGCAGAGACTGAGTACTTGGACATCCATCCTCCAGGATGTCTTTGAATTCCCAGTGTCTTCTTCTAAGCTCTCTGTTAGTATTACCAACAGAGAGAAGAAGTAGAAACCATTCGCTTTAAAGTAGTGTTTCTCAAACTTCTTGGTCCTGGGACCCCTTTACACTCTTAAAAACCTTTGAGACTAAAGAGCTTTTTGTTTGTTTGGGCAATATCAATTAATATTCATCATGTTAGAAATTAAAAGAGAATCTTTATAAATATTTGTTAATGTATTTACAATAGCAATAATAAATATTTACATGCCAGACTATGTAACATATGTTTAATGAAAAATGACTATATTTTCCTCCCCAAATAAGAAGATGGCATTGTTTTACATTTTTGGAAATCTCTTTAATGTCTGGCTTGAAAGAAGACAGCTGAATTCTCATATCTGCTTCTGTGATCATTCTGTTTCTACATTTTGTTTTGGTTGAATTATAGAAAGAAAATCTGGCCACATAAAGATGGTATCTAGAAAGGGAGGAATAATTTAATAGCCTTGTCAGATAATTATGGGTATTTCTTCTTTGATACTATACCAAGACTCTAGAAGAGGTAGTGTCTTAAAATTTGATTGCAACATAGAGTGTGAAATAGTATCAATAAAATTTTTGTACAGTGTTTTATAAAAAAAATCATTGAATAGACCTTCTAGCCCTGCAGGATTTTCTAACATTGTAGATTGGTCATAAGGAGAACATTGGTTCACCAAGTTATGTGGATCCTCTAAACAATGACATATTTCATTATATTAAATAATCACATCTGTTACTATTATCGCTGATCACATCAAAAGAGTATTGAAATATTGGGCAACTGACATGCTCATGATGATGGAAATAAGTATTCCGAAATTCGACTTCTTGTTTGAGAGCTTACATTTTATCATGGACAACAAATACCACCTTTTGTTTTTCTTGAAGTGACCGGTTCACTTTATTTATTTATATTTTTGATTGTAAGAACAATGGTAAGAACTCTACACTCTTAATAGGTTTTTAAGTATACAATAACAGTGTTGTTATATATAGGTACAATGTTGTACAGCAAATCTGTAGAAGTTATTCGTCTCATTTAACTGAAATTTGATTAGCAAGCCCGTATTTTCACCTCTTCCTAGCCCATGGCAACCAGCATTCTATTCTTTGCTTTTATGATTTTGACTATTTTTAGAACATGGAATGATGCAGTGTTTCTCCTTCTGTGACTGGTTTATTTCACTTAGCATAATGTTCCTAAGATTTATCCATATTGCACGATTTTTTTTAAGGCTGAATAATATTCCATTGTATGTATATACCACATTTTCTTTATCCTCTCATGCATCAATGGACAATTAGGTTGTTACCACATCTTGGCTACTGTGAATAGCACTGCAGTGCACATGGGATTGCAAATATCTCTTTGAGATCCCAATTTCAATTATTTTGGATAAAGACCCAGAAGTAGGACTGCTGGGTCATATGGTTGTTCTATTTTTAATATTTTGAGAAACCACCATGGTATTTTCCCTTGTGGCTGCACCATTTTGTATCCTCAACAAAAGTGTATAAGGGTTCCAGTGTCTCCACATCCTTGCCAACACTTGTTGTCTTGTGTTTGTTTGTTTTGTTGTTGTTGTTGTGGTTTGATAATAGCCATTCTACAGACTTGGGATAAAATTAGACCCTTTTCTTACACCATAACACAAAAATCAACTCAAAATGGAGTAAAGACTCAAACAAAAGACCTCAAACTTTAAAACTCCTAGCCGAAAACATAACAGAAAATCTTCATAACACTGGTCTTGACAATGATTTCATGGATATGACACCAAAAGCAGAGAGAACAAAAGCAAAACAGATGTGGGACTATATCAAACTGAAAAGTTTCTACACAACAAAGGAAACAAAGGCAACCTTCAGAATGAGGTAAAAATATCTGATAAGGGATTAGTTTCCAAAATATATAAGGAACTCCTGCAACTCAGTAGCAAAACAAACAAACAAGCCAACAAAAACAAACTAAAAACTTGATTTAACAATGGGCTAAAGGCTTGAATAGACATCTCTCCAAAGAAGACCATACAAATAGCCAATGGACACATAAAAAGATGCCCAGTTCACTAGTCATTAGGGAAATGCAAATCAACATCACGAGATATTGCTTCATTCATTTTTTGACAAATTGTCTGCCAAATACTCAAGTCCGAATAGTCATATTTTTAAGCCTTTTTTCAAGTAAAAATGGTGTTTATAAAAAATCGTGACTAGTTCGGCTCATAACTCAGAGAATCATACAAGGGTATTTCCTTTCCTCTGTAGACAGAAGGCTTTATGCCTACCTCCTATTTCATCATACACATTATTAAAAAGACATGTTTGCCATATTCTAGATTTAATAAAATTAATAATTTTTATTGCTTCATGAAGGATTTCTTAAATGATCCTGGCCTTTTCTCTTTCTTTTTTTATTATGAACCCGTAGCAGGGAAAAATATGATAAGTATGGTTTGATGCCACTGTCTGGACAGTTAACATTTAGGTGCCAGCACTGCTTCTGCACTATCAAAACAAATGGCAACACAGGGGGAAAAGGCCAGTCATTTCTTTACATTATCATAAAAAATACTTTTGCTTTCTCAGACAACTCCAAATGGTCTCAGGGACCCCTAGGACACTGAGCACCCTGATTTAAAAACTGCTGCTTTAATTTGCAAAGCCATTTCACAAAACTGTATTATTCCTTCTTTACGTTTGGTCATTTTATAGATGAGGATGGAGTACTGGCAGAGTTAAGGGATATTTTAGCAATTAGTATATATTAGGAGCTTAAAAATCTTTGTGATAAGAGTGAATAAGCTAGGCATACTTAAAAGGCAGGTCTCCTGACTTCTGGCTCTGTGTTCCTTCGACTGAAGATTTAACTTCTTTTAGATTTGGGGGGATACAAGGAATAGGAGACACCTAACTGAAGTTAGGAGTGAAGCAGGAATACCTAAATCTCTAACCCTCACACTGTACCACAACTCTGAATCAACTTGTATGGTAGTAGTTACCTTGACTTGTTACATACAGAACTTCCTGGGGTGATTTCAGTTCAATTGGCTTCAATCTAAGGTAGACCATGCTCTCTGTGATACCAATTTCTTTGTTCCCAGCTGGCCTCCCACTAATCTCCTGTGAAAACACAGGCACCTCTCCTGAGAAAGGAGCTCTTAGAACTTTAAGTGTAACTCCTTAAAGAAAGCAGGGGGCAGGGATGAGACAGCAGGCCAGGGGGCAGATTCAAGTCAAATTGGTTTAGGACAAATACTCTTAAGTATCACACAGGTGCTTTCCCTATTCCCAGGAGGTAGTGTCCGCATGAAGGCAATGCTTGCCAATGGTTGTCCCCAGAGGGAAGCCAGAGGACTACAAAATAATCTTCCACTGCTAGTTCAGCCAAATCAGAACTGTAGAAAATCCAAACTGTGGTAGGGTGAATTAGCATATACTTGTTCTGTGAACACATGGAAAACTTAAGTTTCCAGGGAGGTGCTTTTGGGCACCTTAAGTGAAAGCCAAATTAACTCAGGGAAAAGCTGATAGTGACTAACAATTCCTACAAAAGGCTATTTTTAGAAGCAAACCTGGTGAAATCATAATGGTCAGTCAAGAGAAGGACTGGCCCAATGACCTAATTACCACTCGGTGGGAAAACTGAAACCAGCCCTGGAAAATTGCATCAATATTATGTTCTTTAATGGGCACCATTTTTAAAAATACCCATGGCTATCCTAAAAATTTTCCCTTTCTTTATGAGTAACCGCATACTGAGAGCCAGTTTCATTTCGAAAAAAAAAAAAATAATAGTGAAGTTCTTCAAATATCATGACAGTCCCACCAAAAGCTCTAGTCTTGAAATGTTAATTAGGTAATTAATTAAATGAGCAATCATGCTCCTCCTTCTGATACATCTCTTGGACCCAGATGCCTGTGAACTTCTCATTAGTTAATTTAATGCCAAGTAAGTGAGTCCCTCCATATTTGAAGGTCAGAGCTTTCTTAGAGATGCATTTTTGTATACTGCTACATCTAAATGCTCTAGTAATTGCCTCTGCTCTTGACAGATGCCTTTAAATTTCTTTTCTTAGCTGCAAAAAAAAAAAAAGAAAAAGAAAAAGAAAAAAAAATGCTACTTAAATAGAGTGAGAAGTTACCAAATGGACTTGCCTCAATTTTACTGTGCATTTGTGGTCATAGTTCCAGAACCTCATAGGGAAATTCATCTAATTAAGGGAGATGTAAATCTGGAAAACACATGGACTGGCAATAAAAACTAATTAATCAATTTATTCATTCAATCAGCGGTTCTATAGTAAGTGTGTACTACATCGTCCTTATTGAGAGGACACATCATGAACAAAACCAGAGATGACCTCAGCTATTCAAGAGTTTAGGATCTAGAATCATTCTGTAAATGCTTGCTAATTTGATTTGACTAATTCAGTATATTCCAGGCATAAATTATTTGGCTGAAAAATAAAGATAACAGGGCAAATGTTTTAAGTGAGTTTAATTACAAGAATAATAGCCTAAACCCAATCATTTAGCCAAAGCCAAAGTCGCTGGATATGAAATGTTGGTGGGAAATAAATTATTCAACTTAAATTTCTACTTTGATTCTTCAAACAGTTTGCTTAGCTTTTCTTTGTCTTCTGCCCAAAGCCCCTCCCCAAGGTGCAGCTTTCATCAAGACCTAAGCAGTTATTCACAGTGAGAAAGCACACTATTTCAGCCTCCCTCTCTCTCATGGCTGATTAGAACAATTGGAACTTCTCAGACATCCTTACACTCCCTTCCAGCTGCTTGTTGTAAACGGGATCCTACAGCTGTTCACAGGGGCTTCCCCTTTCAGTTCTGCACCATCGTTCTGATACATTTCTTTTTCACTGACTATCTTACTCTCCCACAAGCCCCAGAATCCCTTTTGTTCGAAGATACGTTTGTCTGGGCATAAAGGCAATGTGCATGATTTCAGAGCATATAGTTTGAAGTATAAAGATTCTTTCAGAGTTTTTATCAAAGTACTTATTGTTGTGGTCTGTTTTCACAAGCCAAGATGGCCTTCTAATTCCTCAGCTATCTGCCTGCAGTTGCAACAAACTTTTCTATTGGCTTTTTTGAATTGTAGAGGCCCAGTTAAAGGTTCAGCTTAGAGTCTTATCTTTTAACTAGTAGCACTTCTGAAACGTTATCAGTAAAGCAGATTATTTCTATGAATTCGAGTACCTCTAGATCCAGCTTTTTCATATTTAATGTCTGTTTCCATTTTACCACTGCTCTTTTATTCCTTTTCATCTCATAAATGGGTCAAACTCACCAGATTTTGCCTAACTGTTATGGTGATGAAATTAAAGAGAAGTTACTTGTTAAATCATATTTTTCAGGGACTAAGGCAGAAAGGGGAAACCTCTTGATGTAGGTTACACAAATGCTCAGGATAGTGGGTCAGAGTTCACTGGAGCTTGGGCCCTACTGCCCCCTTCCTTTATAGAAAATTGAAAACTGTTCTTATAGTTCATCAAGGCCATGGGTAATGTTCATGTTGCCTCTGGGTGAGGCTCACAGGGGACAATCCTAAAGCCATCTCTGTATTAGTCAAGCCTAGTATTGCTTGATCTGGAATATTTTTCTCTTTATATACTATTTGTTCCGTGTTACTCCAGATAAGAGTTTAATATAACAATAAAGAGATCTTCACTCCTCTCTACACTAGATATCACTAGATTTCAGCTCAACTTTCTGAAAGATATGGTTTTTACTTCCTGTTAAGGGTTGAGAACACATATACCAACATTCCTGAATGGTCGGTGATTACATTCCAGCAGAGGCCAGCAATAAACATGTAATCAAACAAATGTTAAGGTAATTTCAGATGACGATAAATTTTAGGAGAAAAATAAAGCCAGATAATGGGGTTGAGGGTGAGCCATAGGGAATATGGGTGTGGGTGGGTGAAAACTTTAGCTGGGAGGACAAGATGAGAAACCTTCTCTGAGGGGGGACATTTGAGCTAAAAGCGTATCAGATGATAGGTAGGCACTAGATGTGGAAAATTTGTGGGGGGAGCATTCTAGGGAGAAGGATGGCAAATACAAAATCTTGAAGCTAGAAGAGAAGTGGCAGAAAACCAAAGTGGCTGAATGGTAGTGAACGAAGTGGAAAACTTTTGGGAAAAGAGGCAGGAGAGGGAAAATGTATTTTCTAGACTCTAGTAAGGATTGGGGATATTTTGGCACTGCAGTGGGAAACCACTGATCCTTGAAGCATGTATGAAATCCTGTGAAATTTCTCTCTATGAAGTCCTCAATATTTTGCTTATAAATTATCTTCTCTAGTTAACTGAATACAGCAGTAACACCAGCTTTATATTGTATCTGCTGATTAGGAGTCATGCTGCTTCTCCTTAATTCTCGGTGTCTTGCTTGGGTTCCCGGTAACTATTGGTCAAGTCCAGTGATGCCAGAATGCAACCCATGTGCTCCATTTTTAATTTTCCATAAACTGACATTGAATAACTGAAACTTCTAGCGACCTTATAAACTAGCTAATAAGATAGATGGTCTTATAAACTTGCCTTTTGTTTCCCATTTTCATAGCACATACACACACATAAAAGTTTAGTGACGATCTCTTCATTTAAGAAATGTGAGGATGAACTCTTGTGATATCAAATTGCTGCAGATTTGGTGTTAGGACCTCCCTGAGGAAAAGTATGAGAAGGACAGTCCCAGACAGTCCCTTATATCTTTTGGTAGTAAAGAAATTTTGTCCTGTCTTCAAATATCAGTGGCACATGGTTTTGGTGAAAAGCTGCTGCTTTCTTTTTTTTTTTCATTTTCTAAAACAGCTTTATTCACACACTATACAAATCTACCCATTTAAAATGTACAATTCGATGGCTTTTAAAAAATTTTATATTGGAATATAGTTGATTAACAATGTTGTGTTAGTTTCAGGTGTACAGGAAAGTGATTCAGTTATACATGTATCTATTCTTTTTCAAATTCTTTTCCCATTTGGGTTATTACAGAATACTGAGCAGGGCTCCCTGTGCTATACAGTAGGTCCTTGTTGCTTATCTATTTTAAATACAGCAGTGTGTACATGTCAACCCCGAACTCCCAAACTATCCCTCCCCGCACCCTTCCCCCTGCTAACCAAAGAGTCTGCTTCTGTTTTGTAATCGATGGCTTGTAATTTATTCACAGAGTTGTCTGTCTTGCTTAGGCTGCCATAACAAAACACCATAGACTGAGTGGCTTAAACAACAGAAATTAATTTTCTCATAGTTCTGGAGACTTGACGTCAAAGATCAAGGTGCCAACATGGTTGGTTTCTGCTGAGGGCTCTCTTCCTGGCTGATGGATGGCAGTCTTCTTGCTGTGTCTTCATGTCGGAGAAGACAGCAAGCTCTCTGGTGTCTCTGTTTTTTTTTTAAACATCTTTATTGGAGTATAATTGCTTTACAATGGTGTGTTACTTTCTGCTGTATAACAAAGTGAATCAGCTATATGTATACATATATCCCCATATCCCCTCCCTCTTGCGTCTCCCTCCCATCCTCCCTATCCCACCCCTCTAGGTGGTCACAAAGCACCGAGCTGATCTCCCTGTGCTATGCGGCTGCTTCCCACTAGCTATCTATTTTACATTTGGTAGTGTATATATGTCCATGCCACTCTCTCACTTCGTCTCAGCTTACCCTTCCCCCTCCCCGTGTCCTCAAGTCCATTCTGTGTCTGCATCTTTATTCCTGTCCTGCCCCTAGTTTCATCAGAACCATTTTTTTTAGATTCCACTTATATGTGTTAGCATACAGTATTTGTTTTTCTCTTTCTGACTTACTTCACTCTGTATGACAGACTCTAGGTCCATCCACTTCACTACAAATAACTCAATTTCATTTCGTTTTATGGCTGAGTGATATTCCATTGTATATACGTGCCACATCTTCTTTATCCATTCATCTGTTGATGGGCACTTAGGTTGCTTCCATGTCCTGGCTATTGTAAACAGAGCTGCAATGAACATTGTGGTACACGACTCTTTTTGAATTATGGTTTTCTCAGGGTATATGCCCAGTAGTGGGATTGCTGGGTCGTATGGTAGTTCTATTTTTAGTTTTTTAAGGAACCTCCATACTGTTCTCCATAGTGGCTGTATCAATTTACATTCCCACCAACAGTGTATGAGGGTTCCCTTTTCTCCACACCCTCTCCATCATTTATTCTTTGTAGATTTTTTGATGATGGCCATTCTGACCGGTGTGAGATGATACCGCATTGTAGTTTTGATTTGCATTTCTCTAATGATTAATGATGTTGAGCATTCTTTTGTGTGTTTGTTGGCAATCTGTGTATATCTTCTTTGGAGAAATGTCTGTTTAGGTCTCTGCCCATTTTTGGATTGGGTTGTTTGTTTTTTTGATATTGAGCTGCATGAGCTGCTTGTAAATTTTGGAGATTAATCCTTTGTCAGTTGCTTCATTTGCAAATATTTTCTCCCATTCTGAGGGTTGTCTTTTCATCTTATTTATGGTTTCCTTTGCTGTGCAAAAGCTTTTAAGTTTCATTAGGTTCCATTTGTTTATTTTTGTTTTTATTTCCATTTCTCTAGGAGGTGGGTCAAAGCGGATCTTGCTGTGATTTATGTCATAGAGTGTTCTGCCTATGGTTTCCTCTAAGAGTTTGATAGTGTCCGGCCTTACATTTAGGACTTTAATCCATTTTGAGTTTATTTTTGTGTATGGTGTTAGGGAGTATTCTAATTTCATTCTTTTACATGTAGCTGTCCAGTTTTCCCAGCACCACTTACTGAAGAGGCTGTCTTTTCTCCATTGTATATTCTTGCCTCCTTTATCAAAGATAAGGTGACCATATGTGTGTGGGTTTATCTCTGGGCTTTCTAACCTGTTCCATTGATCTATATTTCTGTTTTTGTGCCAGTACCGTACTGTCTTAACTCTAATGGATATTATACTTCCTGCCTAGGACTCTTCAAATGGAAAGGCATGGGGTTCCTAGCTAGGTTCTCCTGTTTACCAAAATAAGCAAACATTTATTGAGCACTGTATTCTATGTGGAGCACTGCTGGGCATTGGGCCAGAAAAGAGATTGCATTCATCTGCAACAGCACTGCATTCCTAAAATATAGCTGAGATGTCAAGCACACAAGGAGAGCATGAGTACCCTTCCCTTCAGCCTTCAATTCACTTCACTCTTAGTGAGCGTCTTCTCAGCTTTCTTCTACAGTCCTCTCCAAGCTCCATATCCCTACAAGCCATCTCTCAGAATCTGTGAATAACCAAGATAGTATTTTTGTTCATCTGGTTTGTTCTGTTTTAGTCTCACCTGAATTCTGCCTCTTCACTCTTAAAACTTGTTTGGATAAGAAGGCAGCAGCTTGTCCTTGGGAACCATGAGGTCTACTGTCAAAACCAGCACTTAGAATTTGCAGTTCACACTTCTTGTGAAATGTAAAGAGACCTTCAACTCAAGTCTTTTTAAAACGTGTTGAGCCTACTTTAAGGAGGTTGTCCTACTATGTATCTGCCCTCATCCAGTATTTTCTCTCTGAATTTTAATCTAATATCTCAAGTTGAAAAAAAACCCAATGCCATTTGTGCTTACCTCTATACTCCTGGAAACACGGTGCCCGTAAACTTTTTTAGATGCGTTTATAAACTCTATCTCTAAAGACTTTGAGAAAAAACAGACAAAAAACACTTCTATTTTGTATTTCATTCAACTAGTGGTCCTCAACTGTAAGTGATTTTGCTCCCTAGGGGATGTTTGGCAACTAGAGACATTTTTGTTGCCACGGCTTGGGGTGGAGGAGGGGCATTGCTGGCATCTTCTGGGCAGAGACTAAGGTGACTGCTACTGTTTACAGTGCACAGGGCAGCCCTCTACAACAGAGAGTGCTATTAGTGCCCAGGATGAGAAACCTTGAACGAGACTCATCCTTAGGAATCTCACAACCGATGTGTCTTTTACTGATCAATAGTCACAAGGCTTTAGTGTAGAATTTGTCATTATGCCGAAATACTGAAATTTTGTTAAATAATTTGTTAACAATATGTTAAAGATTTTAAATATAATACTTTAATACTTAAATCACTCTACAGTATTGCAGGTTGCATTTCCAGTGATATAATTTTGTTATGTAATAAAAATCATGGTGTTTACTCCAAGCCTGCTAAAAATCCTTTGCCAAAGAAGGCTAGTCTGAATATGTTTGAAAGATTTAAAGACGCTATTGGTGTTCTAATTAGAACTAAGTTGTGTGTAAATACACACTCATGCTCACACAAATATATGTGAGTGCCGTATTTCCATCAGTAATCTTGCATTAAAAGATATTTATAACCTTTATGGTTGATGGCAGGGAAACCAGATCAACTGTTGAAATCTACAGGATGAATCACAAAACTCTCTAATACCTAAGTTCAAATATTTTCCTAGTTTTATTTGTCATTTGAAAACAAAACAAAGCAAACAAATAAACAAACAAAAAGTTCTTATAACATTGGTTTCTCCGCAGCTCATGTGTAACTGTCATCATGAGAGAGAGAGGGAGAGGAGGGACGAGTCATCAACTTGAAATGTACTTTCCCAGGTCTTGTTAATTGGGTTCTTTTCCATTGCTTGTTTTCAGTAAATAAATAAATTTTCAACATAAAATGTCAGGAATAGCATAATGTTTATTATATGAATGTGTTTGGGGGTTGGCTTTTCAGAAGGGTTGGTTTACCTTAAGGGGTATAATTTCATTTTCTGCGTAGCCCTACAATAGCCAAAGAGACCAAAAGACTTCTGACCAGGGTGCAAACTTCTTGAGAAATCCCCAGAATACCACAAAGGATATTGTTGATCATTTCTACCTCTTAGCACCATGTTACTTGTGCCCTGTGAACAACCACTGTTGCCAATATTGTTTCAGGACTATGGTTAAGCCATCAGAAATAGAGCATGATGGTACAGAAATGGTGGCATTCAAGACTTGGTATTTACAATAAGCCATTTCCCTGGAGGCAGATTCCAACCTCCTATGTGGAACTATTTTCCCAGTGATCATCTCTCCTTCCCTCAATGTATTCTTGTGTTTGCTGGACTGGTTTGAAGTGTGAGGGTTAATGCACTGGGTGTGTATGTGGGAAGAAGTCCACACCACTACCTAGAAGCTGTTAATCATTCTGATTATTATTTTAACATTGAGAATATACTCTATCTCAGAGAGTAGAGCCTGCACACAGGAAGCAGGCAACCAGTGTTTCAAGATTGGACTATACAATCTTATGAGCCAGTCAGCCTTTTTCTTGTCTTAATGATGAGGCTACAAGATCAGCTCTTTGAACGTTACTGTGTACTCAATTTGTATACATGACATAGATTTGTCATGTTAACATGATAACAAATTGGTTACCTGAATTTATTAAATTTATAAGATGCTTATATATTGCCAGCAGAAACAGTTCCTTGATCTTTTGGCTTCAATAAAGCTAAAGAGAGTAGAAGATAATCGTGCTATTAATGTCGTTAGGTTTTTCTCTTTTTTATTTCAATATCCTTCATCCAAAGAGGTATTGATACATATGTGCTTTGGGTCACGTGTCTCACTCTTTTGACACCAAAAGTTATTTCGACGTTAGTTATATCACTAAGTTTTACCAACTGCCTGTGGTTGGACCTGATACCGAATCTCAGTGCTTGGTTAAATAGGCAACGTACATATGATATGTGTATATTCTTTTCAGAACTAATTTACTTTTATTTCCAACTTGTTTCTGGGAGAAGAGAGAGCTACTTGTCCCTTTGGTCCAAATACCTTAACTCTGGTGTTTTTTGTCCCCTGTCAATACTGACTGCTCCCTTGAACCTCATATACTCTTAAGGACCCAGTAGCAAATGATCAACGTTGCATATTTATATCCCATTCCAAGGGGATGTTAGAGGACAACAAGATGAAGGGGTGAATGGGGGGCTTGCTTATGATAAATGGTGGCTTCTTGGCTAAAGTATATTTACTAGAATTATTAAGTACTTTAGTAAAAGATAACTTTATAACTGAAGAGGCAGTTGAAAGTATACATACATGGATAAAATCTGGGCAAATTATAATAATCTACCTTGCACTATAAAAAATGTAAACAGGGACTTCCCTGGTGGCGCAGTGGTTAAGAATCTGCCTGCCAACGCAGGGGGCACGGGTTCAAGCCCTGATCTGGGAAGATCCCACATGCCGCGGAGCAACTAAGCCCGTGCGCCACAACTACTGAGCCTGCGCTCTAGAGCCCACGAGCCACAACTACTGAGCCGTTGCACCACAACTACTGAAGCCCATGTGCCTAGAGCCCTTGCCCTGCAACAAGAGACGCCACCGCAATGAGAAGCCCGCGCACCACAACGAAGAGTAGCCCCCCCTCGCCACAACTAGAGAAAGCCCGTGTGCAGCAACGAAGACCCAACACAGCCAAAAATAAATAAATAAATTTATTTATTTATTTATTTAAAAAAATGTAAACAGAAAATACCTGATATGACACCGTGAGCTCAGGAAACAAGCCTTTATGCCATGTCTCAGTGCCATTGGCTGGATTCTTTCAGGGACAAGACAGTTACTCTGAGATATCAAGCCTGCTGACACACACCTGCAGACAACACATTAGAAATGGATGACGTTAAAATATTTGCAGGTAAAAGTTTGAAAATTTATAGTGGAGTGCTAAAACAGTGCTTCTGTTTTTTCTGGAAAGCTTACCACTCCCAGTAAGGAAAACTTGATATGTATGATGAAATGGAAAATACTGGCGAAAATTCACCCTGTCTCACTGTATATGTGTATGTGTGTATATGTGCACACACACGTGTGTGTATGTTTGTATGATTGAGGGGTGCTTTTAACATCTCCTTCTAAGACACATATTTCTTGGATTTAACCACAGTTGGACTGGTTAACAAAATAATTTAGTGGAGCCCTTGCATTTTTCTTTCTTTTTGCTATTGTTCAAGGAAAGACATTCCCCGATATATGAAGGTAAGGGGTGTTTGATGAAATGTACCAAATGCTAAAGTTTGACTCTGTATTCAGTCTTTCAATAGTGGTAGAGTTTGTGGAAGTGTCACTGTAACCGAGGGTAGGGACTTGAAGGAGGCATTCTGTTGTCTATGGAAAGAGTAATTGATGAGCCGTCTAGGGCTGGCTGCTGGGATACTTGATCTATAAAGGGAAGTATGGCATTCTAATGCTAACACTGAGTAGAGGCAGGGACCAAAGAATGGGCCAGCTGCTTTTATTGGGAGGACGTGGTATCATAGGCCTTTCAGAAGAGTAATCAGACCTCAAGGGAATTTTGTGCCTCCTGGTTGGGCTCTGGATATGGTCTAGAAGCTTGACCTCTATACTACTCTTTCAAATGCTAGCTATTAAAGTGCAACAACTTATCTGTTATCTACCTTGCAATGTATATCATAAAATCTGTCTCAGGAAGAGAATTTTGAGAAAGGATGGACAGATGGAAAGATTAGAAGATGGGCTCATGCATGAAGGAAATGGCCAGTTTGTTCTATAGTTTACAAACATACACAAGAGCAAACATGAGTTCTAGACTCATATTAGCTGTAAACCCCAAGTCCTTTATAGGAAAGAGGCCTCAAGAGCACACTGACCATCTACTTAATAACAATATTAGCATCAGTTTAGAAAAGCAACCTCAGACATAACATTTAAGAATGAGATTTTCTGGAGCATAAATTACAGTTGTTTTTCTAGTAAAAGGATAAAATAAATGTCTACTCAAGCTAATTACTGTCCAACTTGTGCTTTTGTTGTTGTTGTTAGCATGTAATAAACCCAACTCATTTTATTATAAAGGGCTATGAAACAGTTCCTGTATAATATTATAAAACCTGCAAAGATATGACAGCAGCAAATTTTTTTTTTCTGGCCATGTTCACTTTAACTCAAAACGTCTATAGTCAGAGACCAAAAAGTAAATACACTGAGAAAATGAAAGCCATCTAGTTCAATACTAGTTTTACTTTAGGATTTAAGCAATTTTTAGAACGTGGATTTCCAGGTGACAATGAAAAATATAGGGACCATGGGAAATGGAATAACATATTCCTGGGATAGAAAATCATTATTGGAAGGACTGGAGCCATGGAGTTAACAGCTGAGAGGTGATGATTGTGACACCAGACCATTAGGATGACTTTTTTGCCATATTATTTCTAGAGCTCAATTTGATCTAGTCAAGCTGTCAGGGCCTCATCTTAGTTTGCCCAGGACTTCCCCAGTTTTCAGACTGAAAGTCTTGTGACTCAAGAACCCCACAATCCTGGGCAAACCAGATCTTTCTTCACTCTAACCGTGGGGAAAGCAGCTAGCTTCTTTGGAAGCAAAATGCCTTAGAAGAACACATGCCTTTCTGCATTAGACGCTCTCTGAAGCCGAGAAATGAATAATGTGCTTCTCACTTTCAGGATACCAGAATTCCTTCGGTACCTGAAATTAGTTATTTTTATTAGTATTGCTCCAGAAGGAGTTTTTTGCTGTTCAAATATTCATTCCTTGGTCCTAAAGACTATCTACTCATCTCAGCTCAAGTTGAGGTTTTGACCTAGACATTTGAAGTATCCTCCATAAGTTACTTTCTAGGTTCAGCTTAAGTGGGACAAGGTTATATGTTATCTACCCTCCCAACTGACAAAGGGCACTTTGTATTCAGTGGATGAAATGGATATCCTCACACCTTTCAAAGCCTCTCTTTGCTTTGATACAGTGGTACCCACGGGAGGGGGAGGAGACTAGCAAAGATAATCCCCAGGATAATACTTTTTATTTTAGGAGTAGCACGCAGTTTTTATTATGTGAGCGTATTATGTTTGCTTGGAACAAAAGCTGCCGCCAAGAACCGGACAACCCCAACTCTAGGCATCTCACTTGGGAGGGAAGACTCAGTTTGCGGCGGGGTGGGGGTGGGGGGGCAGGTCACCAGAGGCAAAGTGCAACGTGCCGTTTCTAAGTCAGCTCACTGTTGAGGTATCCGTGCAATCTGGGGTTACGGCATGATCCACCGTGTACCAATTATGCCGTTAATATGCTTCATTTACTAGATACACACATCAGAACCAGAGTTTTTCTCAAGGGCAAAACCCAAGTCAGGCCGCCAAAGCCACAAATCACGTAAGCCTGCACCAAACAGCCACAGAAAACAGTGCAGCATGCGTGTGTGCCTTTGTACGTATATTTGTATCAAAAGCTAAAAGAATGGCCTGGACTGAAGTTAGGGGGAGATCAAGACAGTAAAGAAGACCCCAGATAGTTGTCATCTTGGAGGTAAAATTGAACAGACACAGTTAGAAACCAGAAATGCAGTCTCACCCATTCACCTAGGAATTTTTGACAAATCCTGAAAGATTGATATTATGTCCTTATACTATGAGCTTTGAGTTGTGCGTCTTTTTAAGTGTACTCTTTCACTCTTGTCCTTGTATCCGAACGTCAGTGCCTTCGATTGCCCTACCTTACTCTTTTAACTAATAAGTCATCAAGCTCTTCATTTGTGTTGTTTCAAATGACTAAGGACACTATAAAATTATGTTCCTCATATATATCAAAACCTGTGAGAAAAGGAAAGTTTAGGAAAGTGGAATTTCAGACATTAATTAGGAGATGAGACGGGGTTTATTCGGCCATGGAGATCCCCGGCGCCAAGAGTCGAAGCCCTAAGTGGCTAGTCCCTCGCCGCCGGTTCTGAGGGTGAAGGGGCTGCATCTGAGAAAACACGCTGAAGGGCTTCGGAGAGTTTCCCTTTTAGCTTGAGTCAGATGCTCTTTATTTTCTAGGTGGAGGAGGTGAGAATAAGGTGTTGACTACAATTTTTGTATGATATTGACAACGTCTCAGGGACAAATTTGATTTCATAAAAGGAAGGTGGGATTGAGAGAGGACACGTGGAGGTTATCAATCTCCTTTATCCGTCAAATCTTTATTCTTAAAGATTTGATCTTTCTTTTATGAGCAAGTACTCTGTATTTGATAAAATTACCAAGACAAAAATATTTATTTTGTTCAAAAATGTAGAAAGCTGTATATCAATAAATTGGCACTGGTATTACTAAAATGTAATAAAAAATTCTATACAATTGCCCATTTCCAAGTCACTGACTGACACGATTCAGATTGGTCAGGTGAGATTTTTGTGAATTGGTGAGTGTGTGTATTCCTAATGGAAGCCGCTCTTATCTGTTTTTCACATCATTCCTTATGTGAATACTACACCTGTATATGTTTGTAATCAATAAATGACACACCAAAACACCCAGAATATTAGAATAATGAGAATCAGATGCCTCTTTGTAATAAAGCAATGCCTTGTTAAAAGGTTTTAGAGGATGGTGCCACAAAATTTTGTGTCTTTTGTAATCATAGCTGATATTTACTGGGTGCTTGCTTATGATAGGCATTGTGTTAAGTGCTTCACATACATTGTCTCATTTTATTCCTAAAACAACCACATGAGAAATGTACCAATATTATTTTTTTATAAATGATAAAACAGGCTTAGAGCAGACATTTCCTCAGTTTAGCATGACATTAGTTATAGTAAGTATAAATATTCAGTGACTAAAGTTACATTATGCTTCTAATGGATATATGAGTAAAAAAAAAGATGCAGTTTTAAATCTATATACAAAGCAATGATATAAAAACTGAATTTGTCCCAGAAAATTAGGGCACTCTGCATTAAAATTAAAATTTTAAAAGTGTAGTTATCAAATAAGGATATAAGTTTTAACATTCATTTATGAATGAGACAAAGCACATTTCTTTTAAATAAAACAACATATTCTTAAATTACTCTTACAGTTGACCTAAGAGTATAGAGGTCAGTTTTTGACTGTTGAAGAATGTAGGTCCATATAATGTTCATGATGTCTAATTGCACAATCATGCCAACAGAAAAACACACAGTCACAGTAGGCACTTTATGAGTATTAGGCGCTGGGGTTAATCAGTTGATAATTGGGTCTAAATTATTTGCAACTAAAATTTTTAAAAATTTTTATTTACTTGCAACTAATATTTGAATCACTTGAGTCCTCCTGTTGCATAGAACAGATTAACTTTCCAACTTTGCTTATGTCCCTGGCCTGTAGCTGAGAACATGAGGAAGAGAGTTATCCTGCCCTCTAGGGGTGCCTTGGAGAAAAACGTCCCGAAGCACAGCTACCCCAAACAAGGCACTCTGCTCATTCCTCACCCAGCACGAAAGGGTGGGAGGGGACACCTGGGCTGGAGAGAGGCAGTGGAGTCCTCCTGCCTCTGGGGTGTGCCTCCACGGGCTCATTCTTGGAACTGTTCCATCATATCTTACAAGGATCCTAACTGTACCAAACCCTCAATTATTTTGTTATTGAAAGGGGAAGTTTACAGCATGCTGTCAGTGTTCAGCTGCATGTTATGTTATTTCTTTAGCCTTCATGTTCTAAAATGACTGTTAGTGGCTGGATTTCCACCTAGGAGGGCAGGATCCATACGGGGGCCTCCCCCCACACCCAGTCTGCTGCTGAATACTGGGCAATGCCTGAAGCAGCCCCTCAAGATAACAACACGTGTTTCCTTATAAAGAGCTTGACTTTCTGAGAATCAGGCTCTCTTTTGAACATAAACAAGTTCCTAGGGAGAGATAAAGGGTAGGAGAGACTCATGGTTGCAGCAACATCAATTCAAAAATAGTTGTTGATGGCTGAAAATAAAACACAGAGCCTGCCCTGTACTGGGGGTAAAAGTATGCATGGGGAGTTAACAGTGACTGCACAGAATAACTGTCAGGCAGTACACTAAGCAAATTATATACAGTAGCTGTTTTAGTTACTGACTATACTCCTAAAAGGTGGTTTTTGTTATCACTATTTTTTTTTTTACAGAATATAAAGGCAATTCTAAAATGATAACCTATTTAGGGTCACACGATTAGAAAATGGCAGAGAAAAATTTGATCTTTGATCTTCCTAACTCCATTTCCTGTGCTCGCTCCGATTACCATGACCTCCGCCTTATAACTTATAATTTTGTTGTGTTTGGGGAGAACAGAATAGTGTAAAGGAGAAGAGAACTAACGATAACGTTCATAGCGCCATCTAATTAAAGCTGTAAAAGAATGATATATAGAAGGACGTGAGAGCTCTCTGTTTGCTGGGGAGTCAGAGGCTTCAGGGAAAAGAGAGAATCAGAATTAACATTAAAGGTCTTCAGAGAAACTAGGTAGGAATAGAGGTAGTAGGGAGACTTCAGGAAGAAGAGGGAGTGAGGGACTTCCCTGGCGGTCCAGTGGTTAAGACTTCACCTTCCACTGCAGGGGGTACAGGTTCGATCCCTGGTTGGCGAGCTACGATCGCACACGCCTCTTGGCCAGAAAAAAGCCAAAACATAAAACAGAAGCAATATTGTAACAAATTCAATAAAGACTTTAAAAATGGTCTGCATCAAAGAAAATCTTAAGAAAGAAAACAGAGGGAGTGAAACGGCATGAGCTAACTCATGATTTATCATTTTTCATGTAATATTGCAGATGTGTTTAATCAGATTGCTGCTCTACCTCTATGCTGTATGGTAGTTTCAAATCTGATTAGAAGGAAGGGATCAGATGAACAAAAAACGTGGCAAGAAAGATTTTTGAACTTGAGTAATACTGAAAGAGAGCAGCCGAGACAAGGCACTGCAATTAAGAACTCTGACTAGTTTAAAAAGTCACGGGGATTCTGTGAAATGGAAGAAATTAAGTGTCAGAAGCAAGAGTAGCTGAAGCACAAAAATATTATTGAGTGGGCTTCAGTCAAATTTGGCCCTTTCCCCAGTTGTGCTTAAGAATTTGTTTTCTGAAATGTATAATTTAACATTTATCCTCACAATAATGTTTTGCCTCCCTGGAATGATGAAACAATTATAAAGTAGGGAAGAACATTTTACAAGGTGTTGGTGGCAAACTCAGGAACGCAAGGCAGACCCAAGACTAGCCATGCCCATTAATAGAAAGTGTGCGTCAGGCTTGTTTAGTTTATGTCATGGCCAAGCCACACACATGCATGGTTTAAAGGGAACTATGGAAATAGTTCAAAGTTATCCCTCCTCCAAGTGGAAAAAGTAAAAAAATCTTACTTGTCACTTCTTGCCAAATTTTAGCTGCCCTTCATGCATGCATGTAAAACCGATATTGTCAGTTGCTGGAGGCAAAGTACATATGATAGGCTTGGAAAGGAAGTATAAGAATGGTACATAATATACAACAGTAAGATGCGTCAAACTATTTCACCCTTAGAAATGGGAGGAAAACAGGCTTCGATCTGTGTAAGCAGATGGGCAAAAACTCTTAACTCCCAATAAGCAAATTTCTGCTTGTCCCATAGGAAGAAGAAAAATGTCCTTTCCAAGCACATGACCTAAAAGGAAACATAAAGATTGGGTTGATCCTTTGGAACTGTCACGATAGTGACATAATCACTTTGACCTTGGAATTTACGTATCTAGTTATCTGAAAGCTTATATAATTAAATTCCCTCTCCCCTGTCTTCAAAACTTGCTTTTCCTTCATTATCAGTTTTGGAGCCTTGATTCTTTCGGATAATGTTGTGAATTCTCCCCTTTGTGTTGTCCATAATGACATTGCCTAAGAGAAAAATCAAGTTTCGGGCTTAGTGCACGTTTAAGAATTCACTTTCAAGATCTTGATGTGAGCCAGAGGTCTGCCTAACAACAACAAAGATGAATGCAGAAGGAAATTTAGGTTGACAAATACCAGTCCCACCTGCGTTGGTTAATAAGCAAGACTCCAGCGCAGCCAGTAATCCTCTGTCATTTCCATGTATCCAATCAGTTGCCTGGGAATTATCCCAATAAAAAGAATACAGTGTGTCATTTATCAGGCAGCCAATTAAAGGGCCTCTGCAGTAGTAGGATAGCTGGAAGCCGGTTCTCACAAAGGAAGCAGGATGGGGCCAAGTCAGCATGGGCCTTGAGGGAATTCAAGAAAGTAAGTTGTGGCTGATTCATAGAGGGACCAGATTTACAAAATATTAGAAGGAGTTGGTAACGTCAATTATTTCTTTTTGACAAGAATTTATTTAGGACATCAGTGTGCAAAAAGGCAACGAATAACCTCAGGTGATCTTACCAAAATGGGGCTTTAATTTTTGTAGCTATGAAATAGTTTTCATAGAGTATTTCCTTTGATCTCTAAGCCCTATTTAGCATTAGAAGTCTTGAAAACATAAGGAAAATAAATAAATAAATAAATGAAAATTAAGTAAGTACAAAAATTCCATGAGTTTATTGGGCATCTTTGACCCTCTCCTTAATGAAAGTAGTCAGCAGAATGAACAAGAGTTGACAGGGACCTTCATAATCCCACTTTTGGAAAATGGAAACAATTCTATGTCCTCAAAACCCTGCTAAGTCACAGATTTCCACCCTCATGATCACCTTGGCTGGTGAAAGTTCCCTATAATAAAATTTTAAATCCAAAGATTAAACACTTTCTAGCCCCACTTTAGCCAGTTTACTAATCTACAACATTGATTCAGTATCTAGACATGTCAGGGGAAAAAAAAAAAAACCATATAAATGTATTTCATGGATGCCAGGATAGACTTTTTTCTTACATTTTAACATCTCTGAATCTGGGACAGATCTAACAATTGATGTGGTCATAAAGCATAATACAATAAATTAATTGTTGGTATTTTTAATTGTTTAGCCCTAAATAAATTAATGATATGTCATGAAGTTTGGAGTATCACAGGGTGAAGAAGCATGGAGCCTTTGGTGCAGGGAATCAGTGGAAACTCTTTCTTGGAAGAGTTAAATTTTAAAATAGTTCAAAAAAACCCCCATGAATCTAGGGATCTGTGTCTTGGTTTTCATGAGATAGACCTCAAAAGCCAATGTATAGAAGAATCAACCTAAAGTGAGTTGTTCAGTGAGCCCAGTCACTCATTTTCTGATTATCTTACTTAAACCAGAGCTAACTTAAAAACCATTTAAGGCTCATCTAATCTGTTGCATGGTATCGATTGTCTGTAAATTATTTCAATAAAGAAAACAACCGAATGTTTTAGGAGGCACTTACAGTTTAAATATTCAAAACAACTTCGCTCTTGGGAAGGATTGTATTAATTATAGAAAATAGTCATATAAATCAACATGTTTTAGTAGATACTATAAGATTTCGCTCTTAAAATGTGTCTCGTTAATGTTCAGTTGAAATCATCAAGAATTAACTGAATACTTAACGTGTGCACTGGAATATATTAGATATAGCCTGAGATTTTGGTATTAGACAAACTTGAGTTCAAGTTCTAAGTGCAATATTTACCATCTGTGTGATCTTGGAACCTTATTACTTCACCTCTCTGAGATCCAGTTTCTGTTTCTTTAAAAAGGAGACAATAACACTTGACTGAATCAGGTTTAGTTTCAAACAAATAAGATTCTATTGTGAAGTGCTTAGAAAAGTGCCTGGTACACAATACACTTTCAGTAAGTGACAGCTATAATAATACTTTTTATTACAATTAGCACCCTACTATTGGACAGCACCTATGAATCTAATTCAGTTAAGGAAGTTGTTTCTCATTTCTTCTGCCCAGAACAAATTAAAGCCTGAGCATTCTAACTCTGTCCTGAGACAGTGTCTAACGTGACTTGGCAAACCACAGATGGGCTCCAGTTTTATTAGCTGTACAGGAAATTTCTGATTGATTTAACCTCCAAAAGACAATACCGTGTAATTAACATGTAACAAATGTCAACTCTTGTTATTGCTGGAACCGACAAGCCCTCCAGATCTCTGTCCTGTTCCTCGCTTTACTATGCATCAGTGCATTTTTTTCCCTCTTTCTTTTCTTTTCACTTTCCCATAGCGCCTCGCTGCACCCAGTTCCCTTTGAGTGATGTTGGGGACAATTTCAGTTGTAGTTCTTCCTGAAAGTCAGTTATTTTGAAACATAAAGAGACATAAGAGATAAACACCACCTACCTCCTCTGTTTTGGATGGCCTAGAGCCAGAAGTGATGCAACTGGTGTGAAGCTTCATCAAGAGTGTTTTTTTGAGGATTTTTTTGTTTTTGTATTTGCATATCTTAGTAATTAAGGGATTGTTTTTCCCCCAGAAGCAATTTGTCTAAATTCTTTAAAACAGCATGATGGGAGGAGGGTCTCTCCTCGTTTAAAATTATGATATGATGGAGATTAAGACAGTGTGGTGTCAAAATATACTGTGCTTAGAGTTGAGACTGCTGAATCTACCAGTGAGATCCCGGGCCAATCACTTTACCTCTCAAAGCTTCAAATTCATCTTTTTCAAAATGATTCCCTGAAGTCCCTTTTAGTTTTTGTATTCTACGATGAGAAATACAGATTGTTGAGTGGCACTGCAAGTTCAGCATCCTCTTAGCAAGGTTATCAATGGGGAGAAGCCAAGACAGCTAAGGCATGCATTACCCTTTCCCTGTACAGATGCTGCTTCTGATCTGTGGTATGTGGGGTGTGCTTTTCAAACTTTTCCGTTAATAGAGGTAGGCCATTGGCTGGAGTTATGGCTGGAAATGATTTCCACTCTCGTAAGCAAATTTGCTTGCTTTTATCAGCACCAAACAGAGAACTTGGCCATATTAATACTGAATTCCATTGGATTGACTCAAACATTGAGTGGTGATGACAAATATAATGAAAAAGAAGCAGAAAACAATTTTTGAAAATTATGATGATTTAGTGATCTTAGTCTCTGTGCTGTTCCCCACTCTACTATTACACCAGTTCATTGCTCTAGCTCTCCACTAACTACACACACACACACACACACACACACACACCTCACTTTTACTTTTGTGTTTAGAGATTAGCTTTCATTCAGTTGTTCATGCGATAGATATTTATTGAGCCCTTGGCAAAACTTTTAGTAAGAAACCAGAAGAGATCCTAATAGTTAAGACAAAAAGGTCAGAGAGCCATTCACAAAGAGCTTACTCTCCATAAGGAGAAATAGGCGACATACATAAATAACTAGAGTATAAGGTAAAGAAGAGAGATTACAAAGTGATATGAAAAAAGATATATTCATAATGAGACAGGAATTCAAGGAAGGGGAAATTACATAAGTGGTTTTAGAAAGAGTTTGTGGAGAGGATGGCATTTACCAAGGCTCTTGAAGGATGGGAGAATTTGGACACAAAAAAGTAGGGTTGAAGAAGCAGTCCATGAATTTGGAACTATGTGAGAAACCCTACAGTCATGAACAAAGAACCCTAGTTAGGGCTAGAGTCAAGAATTTTTACAGAAGCATCATGGGGGCTAAGGCTGGAGGGATATGTGATAATCAGACCGTGGAGGGTTTGGATGACAGGACAGAGATTGGAAATGTATCTGGTAGGCACTGGGGAATTAAAAATAGGTCCAGCAGAGTCTTTGCAGGTATTAGCTTGGCTGGTTCCATCTGGCCTTCAGGTCTTAGGTCAGTGCTACCTCCTCAGCAAGACCTACTTAGATTAAAGCAGCCACTTGTATTTCTCCTCGGTTACCTTCAATTATGTATTACATTGCTCTATTTTGATCTATTAATAAAAATTACAATCTAATCGCCATGCTTCTGTGTTAATATCTTTATGGTCTTCCAGTACCTTCCAGAGTGTGACTTTGAGAACAGAGGTGCCTCCTCATCTTCGGTCATGGCTGTTACTCAAGACCTGGCACATAGTAGGTGCTCCAGAAATAATTGCCCATGGGGGTGAATGAATGAACTTGAACACATTTAATAAATCCTCAGCTATGGATATCCTCAGCCTACAGATATATACGTTTTACTTGTCTTTGCAGAATCTGGTAGAGGGAATAAAAATGTTTTTAATAATAAAACTCAGCTGCTGCCAGCCTGAATTAGTGGCATCCCCAACTACTGTAAGGATCTCTGTATTTACCGCGACTCTTCTCCCAGATGTTGTTGATGCCTGCTTTTCCTTTCCAAGTACAACTCACACTTCTCATGTGTTCCAAACCACATGGAAGTGGAACGTTAAATCCGGGGGTGGGCATGTCTGTGTAATTTCCTTCATTTCTATAAGGTTTTGGTGGCTTTTTCTCCCCCTAGGCCACAGATTAGCTTAACAATTGCAAATCAGCTTCAGAGGTTTTCCCTTAAAGAAAAAGGAAAAAAAAAAAAAAAAAGATAGCATGTTTGAACAGGCTAGGCCTGGTGAAAGTCTCTTTGTTTTACATCTTAAACTGTTCTCTCAGCTTTTAGCTTTTCTCTTTTCTTTGAATAAGTAAAACTCTCTCTCTATATATAGTATATATATATACACAAACATGTATAGTTCTCATATATGTAATATGAGATATATGTCTGATATGATACATAATCTGATATATATGTCTGGTCCCTACATATATACACTCATATATATATTTGCTCCTTCAAATTGTCACAGGAACCAGAGGACGTGATGCGCCCTTCCTTTATAATCCCTACCAAGACTGTCCTGCACGCGCACGCACGCGTGTGTGTGTGTGTGTGTGTGTTTGAATACAAACTCCCAAAGGAGGGAGGAAAAGAAGTGTAGTATAAATAAGCAAACAACCAATTGACTTAGCAAATCCTTATTTAGCTGGCCTCTGATTTTATTTTTGAGAACCACTTTCCTTGTTTTGATTTGAAATGATGCCACCCAAACATATTACAGAAACATTGAGCTTTGCAAAACAGAACAAGTCAAATGAGCCTCCCCAAGTGTAAACAGAAATCTTGTTTGGATGAACTGTTTTTAAGAATCCAAATTAAACCAAATGGCGTCCTTTTAAAGTGCGTGTGTGTTCCTCTTAAGTGCTAAAACTGTATTATGTTCCTGCAATTCTTTTTTATCCCAAATGTTCCAGTTAAGCTGTGGTTTTTTAAGTGTCCTGACTATAAATGGTTTTCATACATTCAGCAAACATGATTCTAGAGTGACCAGTGATAACAGAAGGCATCTGGGTGTTTCAGCACCCCGGGAACTGACCTTGGTAACACACAGCTTGGTGGAAACCAGTTGGGTGCCACTGTGAGTAAAGATGGGCGAGTTCCTAGCATCTGTTGCCCAGTAATTAGATCAAGTCTCTGTTTTCCCACCCTGAGTACAATTTACTTAAGTACCTGTATCATGCCTTCCATCACACACATCGTGACTTTTCCCTTCTTTGCAAACCATTATTGGTGATAGCAACACATTTTGAGTTTAGGTTCCTGGGCTGAACATTACTTGTTGTTAACCTCTGAGAAGGTAAGCTGTGAGTAACAAGTCCAGGCGTGACCATATTCCAAAGAAGCCCAGTTGTCTTTTCTGGATTGACCGAAAATGGAGATAGGGTGTTCTTTTTTCAGCATTTTATCAAATCAGCTTGTGTCTTGAGAGTCAAAGGAATAGAAAATTAGTCTCTTTTGCAAAAGTCCATTGGTCTGTCTCTGCTTGTCTACTTCGCACTTGGAAAACAAATTTACTTGCCTACTACACATGAGATTGATCCTCAGAATGAAGTGTGAGTGGAAACTATCCCTTTCCTTTCCTCAGTGGCCCTCACTCTTCCACCCCCGCCCATCCCCACATACACAGCAAACACAGAGGGCTTAGCCCAGTGCTTTTAAGCAGAGCTTGTTATTTGGAGATCTACCGAGGTGGCGAATGGAATTTGGATGATGTTTCTCTGAGATAAATTTAGTTCTGGCTAATCCTGCCCCGCCCCCGCCCCCCCCCCCACCCCCCGCCCCACAATCTGAAGCTAGTTTAATGTTGAGCAAGGTCAGAGCGCAAGAACATAATTTCTGGCTGCCTTGTACGTGACTACTACTGAGTGTGCCTAGTTAGCTTGCCCCCCCATGCTTGTCTTTTGTGGACCAAATGGTATGAAAAGAGACATGGGGCAAGACTAAAAGGTAAATAAATCTAGTTATTTTAACAGACGTCACCAGCTACACATCCCCATGGGTGTCCTCACCTTCAATTCAGTCCCTTTGAAAGTTTATACAATTATTCATAAACATTTTGGACCTCCCCTTTTCAGAATTGCTCCTAGAGCCCAAAGCACATTCCTTAAATATTTAAATATTTGAGGGCGTATTTGACTTTGGCTGCAGTCAATTATCTTTCCCAGCCACAGCTGGGGAATCCCATTTGGATCTCAAAATTGTAGCTGCAACTACAGAAAGTCATGGGACTAGTAGTTTTACGTGTATAATAAAATGTTTCTTAAAATCCAAGAGAATTGTGAATGTGGACCTGTGAATGTCTATGGTTTTTTCAACTGGCATCACTGACATAAATGCAGAGATTCTCTGCGTGATTAGTCTGGGACCTGAACACGCATTGGATGGGTACATGTCAGGTCAAGTCAGCTCTGCGAAGGTTCAGTTGTGTTTAGGGCTGGGGTCAGCACCTGTGGTAGGATAATGTCTTCCTGATATTCCTAAGTGCCTATGGGGATAATGATAGACACAAGCAAAGGGAAATAGGACACAAAGAAGAGAAGATGGAGAGAGAGAGAAGGCAGGGGCTTTGGTAGCACGGCAGGGGGAAGGGGTGGGTAAACGGATCAGTGGCAAGCCTTTGGGTCCTACTCAGTAGCACTGCTTCCAAGCAGTCCTCCCGGGATTAGGGGAATGGTTTGCGTGATGGTTAATTTTATGTGTCAGTATGACTGGGCCACAGGGCTCCAGATGTTTGGTAAAACATTATTCTGGGTGTTTCCGTGAGTGTGTTTTTGGATGAGTTTAACATTTAAAGCAGATTGCCCTCCCTATTGTGGGTGGGCCTCATCTGATCAGTTAAAAGCCTGAACAGAACAAAAAAAGTTGACCTTCCCCTGAATAAGAGGGAACTCCTCTTACCTGACTGCCCTTAAGCAGGGACATCATTTTTGTTTTTGTTATTTTTCCTGCCTTAAGATTCAAACTGGAACATTAGCTCTTTCTGAGTTTCAAGCTTGCTGGACATCAGACTGTAACTACCCCGTCAACTCTCCTCGGTCTAAAGCTTGCAGATTGCAGATCTTGGAACTTGTCAGCTTCCATAATCATGTGAGCCAATTCCTTATAACAACACTCAGATGTAGATATAGATATAGAGATATATTAATAACAACACTCAGATGTAGATATAGAGATATATTATAGCTATAGATATAGATATATTATAGATATAGATACAGATATAGATATCCTATTGGTTCTGATTCTCTGAAGAACTGACTAATACAGTTTGGCTACTTATAATGACCTTGTATTCTGGAGTTTTGCAGACCTTGCCTTTCATAAATCTCCATCACCATATTAACGAATCCTGACAGATGAGAAACTCTGATCTCAGTCAGAAGTGGATGCGGGGAGTGGGGAGACCGGCAGTGGCTTGTGGTGGCTGCGTGTCTGTGCCTGAGGCTCCCGGGATTAGCACGATCCGCAGGTGGCTGGGGAAAGACATCTGATCCGGAAGAATCCTCTCCTTCCTCACTCTCACCCTCTGCACCTCTATTCTGTTGGGGATCGTTACAGATTTTTAAACTCTAACTGTGGAAACGAATGCAGCTGCTCTTTGCAGTTGTTTGTGAAACTGAGTTAAAGGGAGGTCGCTGTGGCGCTGCAGGTGCAATCATTAGACACATCTATGCTGTGTAATTAACCTCATTTCCATGTGAATGTCCACGGTTGGGCGCTGCTTAGAGCACTCATGCCATGATCATTACACTTACAGTCAATCCAATTAGACAAAGGTTCCCACACTTAGAGAAGGATCAGGACAAACCAGAGGGTAGGCCTCTCTCAAGGTCTCTGGTTGAATGTCTCAAAATAAACAACTGTGGCCTAAGCAATTGTAAGGCAGGCCAGAGGAACACGCCAAGGCGCTACTTATGTGTCTGGAGCCCAGTCCCAGGGGCTGCTGAATAGAATCTCCTGTGTCCACACTTTCAGTACAGTTGGGGGAAGGAGGTCCGGTGGCTACCCTCCACCCTCTCTCTCATCACAAACTCCGGTTGTCCAAAAAGATATAAAATAGCTTTATTTTGGTTTATTTTATCCCCTTTATGTTCTTAGAACAGTTAGGAAAAAAAAAAAAAAATCCACGCATGCTTCTCAAAGAAAGTTGGTGGAGCTGGCAAAGGTTTTCCACAATATTTTAGCAGAACTGCAGCTAGAGGGCACCATCAGGGATATTTTCCCTGCATGTCCCAGATTTATTGACTTTTTTTTCTCCTAAAACTCTCTAGTGCTGCAGATGGGACACCTTGTTCTAAACGTTTTGTCGTAAGGTATGTGCTACGCATGTCCATCCTTTCTCAAGTTTGTAGTTAGTTCCTTGAAGGTAGACAGCATGTCTTAGAATTCTGTTATGTCCCCAGAGATGGTTAGCGCCACGCTGGCCACTTCAGGCGAGCCCAGCCAACGCGTGGGGTGTAACCGCCTAGATGGAAAGAACCACGGTTTGTCAAATAATGGCAAGAATCCACCCGGGCTTTGTATGTAAGTCTCTACACGGAACACATCAGTGACTGCACCTCAAAAAATGCAGATTAAAAATAAAGGAGGTGGGCTTCCCTGGTGGCGCAGTGGTTGAGAATCTGCCTGCCAATGCAGGGGACACGGGTTCGAGCCCTGGTCTGGGAAGATCCCACATGCCGCGGAGCAACTAGGCCCGTGAGCCACAACTACTGAGCCTGCGCGTCTGGAGCCTGTGCTCCGCGACAAGAGAGGCCACGATGGTGAGAGGCCCGCGCACCGCGATGAAGAGTGGCCCCTGCTTGCCACAACTGGAGAAAGCCCTCGCACAGAAACGAAGACCCAACACAGCCAAAAATAAATAAATAAATAAATAAATAATTTAAAAAAATAAAAAAATAAAGGAGGTTAGGAAAAAGCAAAAAGTTAGGTAATAAACTACAGTCCCTGAAAGAATAAAAGCACATGATATTTTTGTGCTAAACATTAGAACCTGGCTACTGAAAGTGTAATCCATGGACCAACTGCGTCCGTAATCACCTGGAGTTTGTTAGAAATCCAGAATCTCAGGTCCCACCCCAAACCTACTGAGTGAAAACCAACACTTCATGAAGGGCCCCAGGTGCTTCTTACACACTTTCAAGTTTGAGACGCACTGCCTTAGCTATGAGTCAGCTCAGCATTGAGTGTCTCACAAGACTGCCGAGCTGTCCTGGTCCCTCACGGCTCTTGTTAACTGTTCTTTTCCTCTCCTCATCTTCTGCCGCCACTCTATAACTTTTCTTTCTTATCTCTTTTTTATTTAAACCTGAGACCATATTTCAAAGAAATCGATTTGGTATCTCCCCCTCTTTTTCTGCATTACGTTCCTGTGTCTGTACCCTCTTTCTTAGACTTCTGAACTGAATTCAGGGGTCCCTTCTAGGAAGCATCTCCAAATCTTTCAGGCTGGTTCAGTGCCACATTTTTTTCTATTTCATTAATAGCACTTACTAGATACTATAAACACTTAATTTACTTATTTAAATGTCTGCCTTCCTCATTAGACTTAGAAAACACAGTGATTAACATGGCACCTGGCATATCAACGATTGTAGGGTGGGCGAAGGAAGGAAGAAGGCCCTTTGATTCCAAGCCTGGGATGCTGCACGTTCCACAGACAAATTAGTGTTCTTGGATGTTTTGATTGGCTTTAATATTTTCTTTCCTTCTTTCATGGATTCAAATGTTGACTGCAGGAAAAGATGTATAAAGTACAGCCTCTGTCCTCAAGGAAATTAAAAACTCATAGAGGTAGGCTCCAAATTTATTATTTTTTTAGAGTTTTGGCAGGGTTTCTCAAAGCTAGTTCGCTATATATTGAAATTATTTGTAGAGCTTTTAAAAAACACTGATTTCTAGGACCCACTCCAGAACAACTAAAATGGAATCTCTATAGATGAGGCCCAAACAGGCATTTTTAAAATCTCTCTAGGTGATTCTAAAGCACTTTTGGGAGGGAATCACTCACCGAAAATATTAGTAGGAGTTAAACTATTATAATTAAAATAAGCTTTGGACAGTAGTTTCTGACCATGCATCTCAGAGTTTTAGGGGTTCCATGGCTTGTGTCTCAGAGCCTGTGTGTTTCACAGGGTGGGCTCAGGAGGAGGCTGAATTGGCTCTGGACTCCTCACCCCGACTCTTAACGTGAACAGCATCAATTTTAAGGCTTGATGTATTCGATTTCTATGAAAGATTTCTTTGAAGAAAGGATTTTGCTGCTGTTGGGGAAAAAGACCCCTCAGAAACACTAATGTAGAGAATATCCAAAGATGATATACTGTAAATCAATTTATCACTTCCATTTGTATTGTTTTCCTTTGTCACTCTTCTGATTCAGGATGTTGTGTTCTTAAAAGAACAACTGCCTTTCCCATCACTCAGCTTTTGAGAGCTTATGGGAGGTTTAAATGACCCTTTCTCAGTCAGTGGTTTGAAGGAAAAGAATGCAAAGAACTGAGTTGATGTCAAACAAACAAAATGGTTCAGTGTAAAAACAGAGAATTAGGAATTAAATAATAATAACATAAGGTAGTTCATAAGCTATTCTATTTTTATTTATTTTTTCTATCAACAGTTAAGCAACCGTTATATATAAAATATGAAACTGACTTTAAATGTGTACAGTCTTATATATAATATTATGTAACTGATGTTATATGATGTACATATATACTATATAACATGTGTAATATATCGTATGTGTGCACAATCTAAGCACAGTTGACTAGAAGTGAGGCTCTGTCCTACTGAGAGGAGGTATTTCCAAGAATCATACTTTCTCCATATTTCTTTCAGATACTTTTTTAAGGAATATTTTTGAGGTATCTGAACCAAAAATGGCAGAAGTTTTTAAACTCCTGGTAGTCAGTAAAATGTGATTGTTGTGTGATTTTCTAGATAGTTAAAATAAATAACAAAATAAGAGAAACAAAAGAGAAACAACCAAGGAAGATTTATACTGGCATAATATCGTTAAAAAAAAGTTTAAATCAGACCAGCCATGTTTATCCATCTAATGTGACGACTGTCAGTTTCTGGCTGACTGAAAGTCTGTAACCTGCTGTTGAACCTCTCCACTTGTTCTGTCTGTGGGAATACTCTTCTGTAGGACAAGCCAAGGCAAGTCTAGGGTGATTCCTGTACAAGAGTTTAAGACTGAGTGTAACTTAGGAAAGTCCGGACTCCCAGCCAGGCAGTGCAGTGTGTGCCCGTTAGGAAGGAGAAGCGTGGCGTATGATGGCTGTTCTCTGTTTCCCTCCCTAGTAACTCGTTAGCCTGCTTCTCCGTACTTTCGTGCCCCAGAAGGCAGCCCTTGTAGTGAACTTAAACAACTGGAGCACCGTTGTCCTCTGGAAAAGTCTATTAAGTCAGAAACTCAAGTATCCTATTAAATTTGATAATTCTTGTAAGGTGACCATATCCCCAACAAGGCTCAAAGATATTCTGCAGCAATACCTTTAACTTGGGACTTCAGCCATGGAGAGTGTGAGGTCCAATTACTGAAAGTACTAATTACCTTCATAAACTAGTTGGGGTTCGGGGCGGGAAACCTAAGGGTAGATATAATTTAGTTTCTTTCCATTGGCGCATGTAAGGCCCAACCTGGGAAAATATAAGCTAGGCGTCAAGTCTCAGTGGGTCCTAATATTTCTTTCCTGATCCATAATTGCTAATTCACTTAAGTAAAAACAACATTTGGTCTCACAGGTGCCAACCCAAGTAAGCTATTGCTTTGCTTGGAGTGGCTGAAAAAGTACAATCACGTTACTGTCATGAGCATTTCTCCTTCTTGAAAGAATGCAATTAACATTGGAAAATGACTTGCTGCTGGATAATCTCCGTCTCTTAGGTGTAGGAAAAAAATGTCAATAATAAGACATACGTTTCTGAAAGCACAGAACTGTATCACATAGAGACCTGGTCTAGATATAAAAAAATCAGTATTAATCATAACTTTGGCCTGTTTGAAACATCCTGACGCCTCCTACTGCAATAATTTGTGAATGCATTGTGTCTGCCCGTCCACGCGGTCCAAAGAAACGTCCACTCTTTTAGGAAACAAATTCCCTCAAACAACAGCTGCTCCTATTGGTACTCTTATGGTAGAAGGTGTTATATTGCCTTTAGCACATGTCCCTAAAAGTCTGCATTTTATAAGTTGTATCACTTCATATGATAATTGGATCTGAAGTAAGATTGAGCAATAATGCTAGTATTAGTTCCTGGGTTAATAAAGCCATTTTGGAATTGGCATTCACAGAGAGGGAGCCAACATTTTAAAATAAGAATGTTTAAACAAGTTTGCTGGCTCTATTTTTAGACTAATACATTTATGTCTGTATTAAAACTGCATCTCTCATTATGAAATAAATCAGGTATGAATTATGCATATGAAATTCTCTAAGAGCAATTAGGAGAAAACAGACACTTTATTTGAGGAATGACCACATATATATTTTTTTCTAACCATAGCTTTGCTGTCTCATTGCTGGGTGATCTATCTATGTCCAAGTCTGTCTAATCTATGCCTATATTTGTATTAATAGGTAAATATATGTATATATATGTGTGTGTGTGTATATATATATATATATATATATATATATATATATATACTATTTTAAAACAAGAAAAACTAAATTCAATGTCATGAGTAGGAGGAAAAGTGATGAATTTTTAATTCCTTGTAATTACTTCATTATGTTCAGGCAGACAGTGAGAGCCAGCCTTCCACAGCAAATTCAAGTTCTGAATCAAATCAGAATAATTTACTGTATTAAAAAACCCTGTTTGAAGTACATTTATTCCTTGGCAAATCTGACACAAATGTTCAAAGCACATGGGCCAATTTTTTAGCAAAGTAATATACTTATAGCATTATTTAAACAAACAAGGCTTTCTGTAGATGAGGACAAGCAAACGAGAATAGGAAACTTCATCACTTTTATTGTGCGTTGCAGGCCAGGCGTGTATCTCCTATTCGTGATCATGTATGTGTGTGATTATTGGTTAATGTGTGAATATTCACATTTGACCAATGGACTGAGAGTAAGTCTAGATGAGAACTGGAAAATTTATGTATAATCAAACAATGTCTCATGAACGGATTCATCTAGGTACTTACTGCTGCGAAGGTAGGGTGGGGAGCCTTGTGTTTATCTTCTCAGAATCTCTAGGAAAGCCCTGGGCAAACATTTAAGGATTTTAAAAAGAAGCATGTTTCAGTGATTTTTCAAATTTATTTTTGATGAAAGATTTTGAAGCTAATTCCAGCCATCATTTTGCTTATAAATACTTCAGTATTGTGTGCACATGTTTTTCAAGGCATTTAGTACCCTGGCAAATGCTTATGATATAATTCTAATGGACTCTCCTAGTAGAGTATGGATTCTAATAGTTAGGAAACATTGACAACTGGAAATTTGGAGAATCTGCTATTTCAATGTTACCACAAGGATCAGGTTCACTTTGGGGGGAAGACCGATTTTTGCAATGTGGAAAAGGAAACATACTTGCATGGAATCTTAGGTGATGCTTCCTATGAAACAGACATCTCCAAGTGAGAAACATGTATCTAATATTTTCATATTTGTGGACTTTTATTGCTAATTTTGACAACGTCTTCCTCATTCCTGAGAAGCATTATTAAGAATATCCCAGTATTGTTCACATGAACTATCAAAGTAGCCAGTTACCTTACATGTGAATTATCTCCATCAACATACTAATCATTCATTCGTTTAACATTTTTGAGGACTTTTGATGCAGAAAACTGTATTAGGGTCTAAGGAGGCAAAATAAAACATTGTTCCTGATAAAAGCACTTCATATTATACTGGTTATCAGAAGCATATAAGGAAATTATTATGACACTGCAGGCTTCATTCTGTTGTATTAATCGCTATAGAAACAAATGGTAACACAAGACAGGATTTTGACTCGACCTGGAAAGGGGAGTCCAGGAAAATCTTCCCAGAGAGATGTCATAGCTGATTTCAAATATACTGTACAGCACCTTTCATATAGTACAGAAGCAGTAAGTATCTGTTAAATTGATTTTCTTCTAGAATAATATAAAATGTATAAATTACATGTTATAACCAAGTCCATATGCAAGATTTGCCTGGTTCAACATTTTAAAAATGTATTTTAAGATCAATAGCTTTGCACATGGTTCAATGGGGTTTTCTCAGCGTACATGATTTTAAGTAAGGATATGGTCAAATTTTATTGTTAAAAGTGTATTGGCTTTGGAATAACAAGACTGGCAGACTGAAGATAGAAATTTAAGATAGTGTTCTAAAAATGCAGTCAAAGGACATGTGATTATTTTGTCAGTGAAGTGCTCTTTGTTGATTAATCCTAAACTCTAAACCTGGGACATTATACATCTCATTTTGGTACCCTGGGTTCATCCTGATGTGCTTATTTTTCTGTGCACTAGGCTTGCAGCAGCTCTATTATACCTCCCCAAGAAAGAGCAACAGCTGAACCTCATCATAACCCTGTGTTTTGTGTGTCGATTCTTGCATTAGTGACATGACATTTATTTGCTTGGTGAGCTTTTACCTGCAAGGTTAACAAGGTCAGTGCATGTCAAAAGCAGTTATTTTCATTTGCGATTTATTTCCCTATGGATAGCCTTAAGATATTCAAGTTACTAATGAGGGCATTGAAGTTAGGGCTTAAGTATATTATTAGGAGAAACATAACTACCTGGAGAATAGCCGTGATACATATTTCAGCCACATCAATACCCTTTTAGGAAGGCAGGAAGCATAAGTGTATGAATGTGTGTGTGTGTGTGAGAGAGAGAAAGAGAGAGAGAGGAGAGAGAAACACACAAAACCAAAGACCTATACTTTACTTTTTGATTTGTTGATCTTTCTCTAAGACAGAAAGTTCTGTGTTGGTTTTACCCTATTCTAGCACTAACTTTAATCTGTCTAAAATTAGAAGATGATTTTATTCTTATTTTATCTACCGGGTTTGATCTAAATAGATCTGTCTACATCACTAGACTACACGCTACTAAGAGACGAAAGTGTCACTTTGGAATATTTATATCCCTTATTTTATCCCTTCATACCCTCCTTCTCTGTCCTTCACAGTCTTGACTTGCATATTGTAAACATTCAAACTTGAAACACTGTGAGTGGTGCTTCTCAAACTTTCTGTGCACACAGAGTACCTGGAAATCTTGGTTCTGTGAAGAGCTGGACTCAGGAGGTTTGGGACGGGGTCCATTTCTAACAAACAAGCAGGTCACGCTGGTGCTGCTTAGCTCTGTTTTCAGGAGCAAAGGTCTACAGTGTACCCCACTCTGGGCTCCCTGATTAGCTAAGGTCCATTTCTACCATGAAAATGAAATCATTCATGGAAGGGAGTGTAATTGTTTGGGATAAGATTTGGATTTATTAAGTTTGGGTGTTAATATGACTTAAAAATAATTATATCAGGATTCACATATGAATATTAGTGTTGTTCCCTTCAAAACAATGACCAACTATTTTTCCAGCATGTAAACTCTGCTTTTAGAATTGTCCACAAAGACTCAAAGATGAGGATACACTCATTCATTCACTCACATTATGATTCAATGAATAGCTAAGAAGTACCTAAAAAGTCCTAAGTGCTGTACTGATGAACATGGGAAAGCTGATGTCCTTAAGTGCTCAGAGAGGTCAGAGAGGAGACAAGTAGCAAACAAATAATTATGTTTGAACATAATAAATAAAAATGTGTGTGCTTTGAGTGTATATGTTTTCTTAAACCAAATAAAAGCCACTTAAACTCGGTATCAAGTCTGGTAATACAGTTTCTGATTGAAAATAAACGTGGATATCAAGTAATGAAATTTTTTCTTGAATATCTTATAACTGGGTCAGCATGCACTTAGAGCTGTGTTAGGAATGGCTTATGGAATATGTATATAATGCCCCAAAATAACTTCTTTAAAGAAATCTAACCATGAGTAGCCGTGTAATTGTGGCAGGATTAACTCCATTATTTCGTATTTAAATATATTTATCTCACAAGCTATGGATTTGGATGCATGTGTGTCTGCACACACACACATAATGTCTTATACCAAATTTAATAATATTTAATAGTTCATTCTGTATATCACTGGTTTATACAAATAAAAGACTAAACTTCAGGAATTCTTAACCCACACCTCATATATAGCTTAAAGGTGGGCAGCCATATAATTTACTATCCAGACTGAGATCCTTGAGAGTGGAAAGCAGCACTATTAATAGTTACTCCAGGATAAGAGGCATAAATGGGGACTATTCTGGGGAAACCAGGACATAAGGTCATCTAACAGAAAGGCCAAAAAATACTAAATAAAAATATTCTCTGCTCTTTTAGCTTTTAGAATTAAGTTCCTAAAACATTATATTTTTTCTGATTATATTTGATAAACTTTTGTCTGTATTTCAGAAAAATGATTCTAGTGGGGGAGTCCTGAATCTTACTGGTTTTCCTTACTGTCCTAAGGAATGAATTTTGTCACGAAGTAGGGGTACTGGGGCTTTCTGTAGACAAAACTGCTTTTTTGGAAACTATAAAAAGGCTTGATAGGGGAAAAAATCTCCTGCATTTAGCAATTTGTGCTTTGAATTTAGTAGTCATGCTCTGGAATATGAGTACTGGCTTAAAAGTACTCATTTCTTAAAAAGAAATACTTTTTTTTAGGAAAAAATCTACAGTTTTTAAAAGTTAGAGGATGCTTCTTAAGGCTATATATATGAATATATATTTGATGGTTTAAGCAACCTATCTGGAAGACTCATTTGATCAGTAGTTATATTTTTTATATTTATGTGTGAACGGTTTTATGAATGCAGGGCATTATTTTATAATTTACAGCTGCATTTGGCCAGACATTCTTGAAAAGGGGTGGGGTATGGATTGTACAGCTCTTTCATTAAATCTTGAAAAAAATTATATTGAAATACATTGAAAGAAAGAAAAAAGAATAATTCACTTGGGTTTAATACTTTATTTCTGTGGGTATAGAAAGAAAAAAAATGTTGAGGCTAGTTTTCCCCATACACAAAAGAATGAAACCTGCATTTTCAATTGAAATTGAAATTCAAATTTCAGTTGAAAAGTTGTTTTGCTTTTAGTTCTAAATGGCCTTGCCTTTTACAACCTTCTATTTGATACTAATTTTTCAGAAACTTAAATTTCCCCATTATTTGAATTTTCTGTTTGTGTCTCTGCTGTAATGGGACTGTGATACTTAAACAGATTATTTTTCACTTTTACTTTTGAAAAAGTGCTACCCTTATGTGGTTTCCTCTATTTAAAACAAAACAGATTAAATAAATGATTAATTAAAAATACCAACACATAATTAACATCAAAAAGACTCTGTTGGTTGATGAGATCTTGTATTTCTAGTTGAAAATTTTCAGTTCAATCTCTCCTACTATTATTATCGTGCTTTTTTTCTTTTCAAATGTCAGTACTTAGTCAGACTTCTGGGTCTTATTATCCTTTATCACTTTTTCGTTTTTTTTTTTTTTTTAAATAAAAAAATTTATTTATTTATTTTTGGCTGTGTTGGGTCTTCGTTTCTGTGTGAGGGCTTTGTCTAGTTGCGGCAAGCGGGGGTCATTCTTCATCGCAGTGCGCAGGCCTCTCACTAATCGCGGCCTCTCTTGTTGTGGAGCACAGGCTCCAGACGCGCAGGCTCAGTAGTTGTGGCTCACGGGCCCAGTTGCTCTGCGGCATGTGGGATCTTCCCAGACCAGGGCTCGAACCCGTGTCCCCTGCATTGGCAGGCAGATTCTCAACCACTGCGCCACCAGGGAAGCCCACTTTTTCGTTTTTAATTATTTTATACTTCGGATCTTCTTCTGTTCTTTGGAAATATAATTTCCTTTAACAAATGAAGCTGGTCAAATTTTGTCTTATTGTTTATCTAAAAGTTTACTTTTCTTTCAACTTTTCTCATCTTCAGAGTACTTTACAGTTTTGTTTTAACAATAGATTTGTATACAGTGTATAATACATTTGTATTAGGCACACATGGGAAAATTATCCGAACTCTCTATATAATTGGTACTTTTAATTATGGGTAGTTCAGAACCCATGTCTCATAGACTCTGGTTTTAAAATTAGTTGAACATAAGAAAACTTGAAATGTGTGACTAAAACCATATTTTTTTAATTGGAAGAACTGAAAAAATAATATTTTGGTGTGGCCTCTACCTGTGATGCTAACTTCTATAGGATTTGGGTAGAAAGATGTTTGTTCATCAGTAGACCACAAGCATTGTAAACTCTCTGAGTTATTAACTTTGTTTTGTCTGACCCTTGGAGCTCATTTTTCAGTATTAGATTTTTATTTAAATTTAGTGAGATGATGCAGTGGCTTTTCACAGTTTTCCTGCTTTTTTGCCCTTTGTAGAGAAACTTACATATCACAAAAGATGATGAAATGTATTTATCTAAGAGGGCCGTAAGTACTTGAACTAGGAAGTTTTTTTTAATATAAAATTTTTTAAAACGACGACTTTCAAAGCATGGACAAAGAAACAGCTCTTGGTAATTTGCTCGAGTTGTTTGAGATTTGCCCAGAAACCCCTGGGAGAAAAGACACTACATCAGACTATAAAAGCTAAACTTATTTATGTTTGTTTATTATGTCATCCCAGTTATCCCAAAGTCAAGGCTCGGTTATTCCTCATCATCTGTTCTTGAACGCTGACCATTAGTTTGACCATTGACCTTGGAATACGTCCTTCAGTTAACAAGGATTCTATTTTGAAAAAGACAGTCTCCCTCCTGAAAGCCCCACATGCAGCCTGGTTAACAGACATGGTGTTTTTCTGGGCGCTGCAGAGATAGACGACAGCAAACCCCACTCGACCGGCACAGGGCACATCCTACAGGAGACGAGGCTTGTCTCCTCACCACCCTTCTCATTCTGACATGACCCTCCAAAATCACACCCTGGTCTGCACTCTAATCGCCTTAAAAGATAATATTCCCAATTTCCCAATCACTGAAATTATTCTTTTCTCTTTTTTTCTGCTTGAAAATACCCTTTATCTCAGTGTCCTTTCCTTGGAAGACTGTCCCTGAGGACGGCAATTTGCTAAGTGTTTCTCAGTTCTATCCGTGTCCCTGGTCAACATCACTTACATGGTATCCTAAATCATGGTTTGATTTTGATGATGCTCTTTGAAAACATAACCTGTGTGTCTTGTGCTAGGCCTCCCCAGTGTTACAGTGATGTCTAGAACTCTTTATAGTTTTGAATATAGATGTGAAGTGTCAACTCCCTTGCTATTTTATTATGATTATTTCACTACTGTCTGTGGCAGCGAACTCCATGTATAATCTCTTTCCTCATCATTAATGAAACAATCAATCGAGTCTAAATTTAGGAATTCCGTTAAATAGAAAACAGAGACACCAAATTGCGTAATCAATTTTTTATGTTACCAGAAAATGTTGGACTAACTTTTCAGACTGTTAATACTCATGACAATAAATGTACATTTTACACATCTGTCAAATACTACCTTTTATCCAAGGAGCTTTACAAACACAGATTAATTTTGCTGACACTCTGAAGCCAACTTCATTCATTTTACAGGTGGGTGACATATACCTTTATGATAAATTGATTTCTGAACATAAAATACACAGGAAATTCATGTGTCACATTAAAATGTAGGTTTTGACAGAGGAGGTCGGGGTGGCACCTGAGACTCTGCGTTTCTGTCAGGCTCTCAGGGGCTGCTGCTGCTCCCGGGCAGCTGAGCCAGCCCTCTCTGCCCACAGACGTCTTCTGACGCTGCCACCCTCAGCATGCGTATCTTTAGCTCGCATGACAGCCAGGAGCAATGTGCTGGTGTTTGGGGATTCAAGGATAATGATACCTGGTCGTTGCCATTAGGTACTCAAGTCGGGATGAAGCTTTGTGCGTACAGCCAGGTAATTCCAGCTAAATTTTGTCAGTCAACATGGAATGAAGACACTTCTTTATTCCTGCATGGCTCCTCAAGCCTAACACCGTGCACTTGAGACTGACTCTCTCTCTTTATACATAAGGAATGAGTTTTGTGCAAACTGGGGCCACATACACTGGACCAACTGGATGCCAGCATTTCCTCCAAACAAGGCTACAGAGTTGAGAAATTATTCAAGATTAACCTAACAAGAATGTTTAAAGGAGAAGAAAATCTAGTCATCATGGTGATCATGGACATCAAAAGGGAGCTATTGAAGAGAAGTCCTTAGCAAGAAAACAGAGACTTTGCTCTGGGGGTTGAGGATGGATATAAAGCACCAGTATCTGCATCTTAGTCAATGTTAAAGTGCTTATGATGGTTAGTTATATATGTCAATTTGGCTAGGCTATGGTGCCCAACTGTTTGGTCAAACGATAGTCTAGATGTTGCTGTGAAGGTATTTTATTAATGATTAACATTTATAATCAGTTGACTTTAAGGAGAGGAAATGACCCTTGATAATGTGGGTGGGCCTCATCCAATCAGTTGAAGGCCTTAAGAGCAAAAACTGAAGTTTCCTGGAGAAGAGAAATTTTGCCTCAAGACTGTAGCGTAGAAATCCTGCCTGCCTTTCAAGCCTGCCAAGATGACCTCAGATTTCAGACTCAAGTCTGCAACATCAACTCTTGCCTTGGTTTCTAGCCAGCAAGTCTGCCCTACAGATTTTGGACTTGCCAGCCCCTGCAATTGCATGAACTCCTTAGAAATAAATATGTATATAATCTCCTATTGGTTCTATTTCTCTAGAGTTCCCTCACTGATATAGTGCCCACCTCTCCTTAACCTAAGTCCTAGGCGGCTTCTCCCTTCATCCTAATGTGTGATTGGTTTCCTTAGAATAAGTTAATTGAAATAATAACACTTAGGTTCACTAAGGAATGTATGTGGTATCATTCTGCAAGTAGGGTACCTGTTACTCTGCATGAGTGATTACTGGTCCCAGAACACCCCAGAGAGGTATAAGTCCTTAGGGTATATTCAGTAATTGGAGGAATGAAGAAAGATGAACGAGAAAAGATAAAATAATACAAAGAATTAAATAATCAACTGTTAAAGTATATAACCAAGTGTTTAGTATCAATTATAAGGGCTGTAACTGTGGAAGGAGAAATCTAGTAGCACAAAGGACTGGAGGATCGACTTGTGGCATAACGTTGGCATGGCTGGCATTCAGGTACATAGGAGATTGTGGGGATTAAGATACGTAAAGCCCAGGCAACGGCATGAGTCAACAAATCGAGGTAAAGATGAGATGTTACTCATATAAAGGAAATCCAGACTTGTCAGATGATCATGCCTCAAGCAATATACACCTAGATCTTGAGCATCTGTTACGTGTACAGAGATACTCCTCTGTGACTATGCAGAGAAAATACTTCGTGAAAGTTGGGCCTTCCAAGAGGGAGTGTGATTTTAACATTTCACAAGAAGGTCAAGATTCAGAAGTTCTTTTCATGGTAACCCAGCACAGAGTGATGTGATGGAAATTAACACCTTAAAGTGTGTGTGTGTGTGTGTGTGTGTGTGTGTGTGTGTATGAAACAGCCCCAGTTGGACATTTTAAAACCTCTGCTTCCTGCATCGTGTGACTAAGTGTGGTTAATTAAGCCAAGATCACTTTTTCCACTCCACCCATGCTTCATAAAAACCTGTTGTAATTTTTTTCTTGATTTATTAGCTCTTTTGTATTTTTCTTTTGCCATTTGCAAAAACAATAATGATTTCAAATGAAAAGACTTTCATATCAATAGGTGACCTGATGATTTACTGATCCTTTTAACACTGTGAAAAGAGAAATCCATTCCATGCTGGGGTGTAAGGGGAACAGACAGGAGGGCTCCTCACAGTGGTGTTCTGTATTTATAGCGTTGGTTGGGCTTTGGCTCCATAAGAGGTTATTGGGGGCGGGTGGTAAATGATACTCATTTGTACATATCAGCCATATTCACCAAGAAAAATGAAAAATTGATTTGTGGAATCCATTAAGATATAAGCATGGGACTTTAAAATTTCCTGAGTTTTAAAATGCATCATATTTTGCAATTTCAAAAGTATGTGTTCCAAGTGGTGAAATCCATGCCTGAATCTGACCCATGAAATAAAACATTTAAACCAGAAACCGTATTTACTTTGGCTTAGTTTTGGCCTTTTTCTTTTATCTATCAATGAATCAATCAATTAGCATTTTAGGGAGTCGACTCTGGGCCCAAGCTGGTGATGAGGCATATGGAAGAAGTAAGGAGGACATACATGTTAAAACTAACAAAAAACTTTGGGATTCAGTCCAACTCTTTTAGGGTCATCCCTTCTCTTTCCAGTTGCTCCCCCAAAAATCACCTAATGCAATAACTACTTCTTACCTCGTGTTGCCAGATTTAGCAAATACAAATGCAGGACACCTATATTTACCTGGCAACTCAACCATCCACGCAGTCCTCATCATCAACGCTTTCTATAGCTTTCTACTCTAGAACAGATTACTACAAAATAATAGCAAACACTGATAAATCTTAAGAATGAACATAATATCTGCCAATGATTTTAGACTTGGAGTTAAAGTAGGAGCTTATTCAGTAATGTTAGTGGTAAAGTCAGCAAAATGGGTAACACGTACTTTCTTTACCCTCTATTTCTTTTCCCCCTTTGACCCTGTTTCTTTGAATTAACACTGTCTTTACTTCTTAATGCTAATGAGAATAAGGTGAGATTATAGTCTTTGGGGGACTTTTCAAGCTTCCCCAAACCAAATCCATTACTTACCCACATACTGCCATGTTGCCTACACAGAAGCCAGGGCTTTGAGAGATTAACTGACATCCAGTTGCAAAGACAGTACCAGAATCTTTCCCGTTTCCCATTTTTCATGGCAAATAAGCTTCCGCTCAATTCCCTGGCACTCTGGCCCATGTATGGTTACAATCCCAGACTGTGGCAAAGGCAACTGCTGTTTTTTACCGAACATCTCAGAGCTCTTAAGAGTATTGGCTGTCTGGGGCTATGAGTTAGTCCTAATTGAAATTTTCAAAAATTTGTATTTCTGTGAAGGTAAAATCATACTTTTAGAAATCAAAATATATTTTTTATTATCTGTCCCTCTCTCTGTTTCTCTCTGTCTCTCTCTCCCGTACCTTTGTTCTCTCCTCCACCCCTGCTTCTGAAAGTACTAGCCAGCTAGAACCTGCTTAGAGTGTGAAAATATTCACTCACCCAGGTATGACTACCAGGCTTTGGGAAAGCTCTGCTGCCAGCCCAACACCAAGGCCAGGGAAGTCTAGGGTTTCCCTGACGTTTGCTCACCTTTCAGTATATATAGGCCAAGCTATGATTTCAGACGAAAATAGTGTGATACGTGGTCATATGTGCCCCCAAACCATGCCTGGACACGTGGTTGATGTTTCGCTTTGCACTGTATTTGGAGGAGTATGCAGAGAACCAACTGCAAGCACGGTGGCGATGGGCAGCCTCAGGTGTGCTGGGGACCTCGCAGTGGCTTCCCAAACCTGTCTAGCCTAAATGATATTTGCCCTCTGTTTCCAAATAGCATGGCCATTTGCATTTTAGATTTTTTCCCCCTAGAAGGGACCCTCATCTCCTGCAATCAGTATCTTATTGTTTCTTCAGTAGCACAGAATTGGCTTTGGAGAATGGCAGTTCCCAAGAGAATGTCCTGCTGACTTAGCAAGACCAAGGATTTTTAGCATGGTGTTTCTGGCTACATTGAACATGTGGAAACTAAGGTACTGGCCAGAGCTGTTTCAGAGGAAAAACAAATGAATAACCATAGTGTTCCTCCAAGTTGCTGAGAATTTAAGGGACCATCTCTGTCATTACTCAATCATGAGAGCTGATTGAACATCCTTAGATGATGATATTAAGGCAATTATCTCAAGTACGAAGGAGCATTTGACTCTGGAGTCCTTATTCCAGAAATGGGTTTAAGCAACTTTCTCAGTTGCTTAATGGACTACTCAATTCTAGGCAGCGTTCAATAAGTGATGTCAGGGCTCCAATGTAAAGACTTAATTTCGAGCTCAGAAATGCCTTTAGGGTTTCTAGGTTAGGATAATCAAAGGGTCTTTGCGAGTATGAGCACCAATCAGAATCACTTCTTTCCTTGTTACTTCTGAGTATGAACAATGAACAAAATATTATACACCCTTGGGCTCCCCTGGTGGCGCAGTGGTTAAGAATCCGCCTGCCAATGCAGGGGACACGGGTTCGAGCGCTGGTCGGGGAAGATCCCACGTGCCGCGGAGCAACTAAGCCCGTGCGCCACAACTACTGAGCCTGCGCTCTAGAGCCCACGAGCGACAACTACTGAAGCTCGTGTGCCTAGAGCCCGTGCTCCGCAACAAGAGAAGCCACCGCAATGAGAAGCCCGCGCGCCACAACAAAGAGTAGCCCCTGCTCACCACAACTAGAGAAAGCCCGCACGCAGCAACAAAAGACCCAATGCAGCCAAAAATAAAAAATAAATTAAGTAAATTTTAAAAGAAGTATACACCCATTACTCTTCTGAAGGAAAGCATCTCCTTCCATGAAGCCTGGGCTAACAGTCCTTTATACTCTGTTCAAAGGGAAAATGAAATTTCCTAAATACGTAGAACACTTTTTTGGTTTTTTTTTTTCTTTCTTGGAACACAGTATGTAAATACTTGAAAAATTACATTGGGTGTTATGGAGGTGGGGTATCTTGATTTCAAATGTCTCAAATCACAGAGTTGAAAACATATAACAGACTATGTTGGTTAATTTTGGGGTGTTGTCCCTGATGATTTCCTATGTCAGAGGTTGAAGAAATACGAAGACTAAGGGGATAGGGACTATTATTGTAAGAGGTGGTGGTTTGTGATGGGATCCCAGGCCTGGGTGTGGTTTTTCTAGAACTACCTCCAGACAGGACTAAGGTGCCAGGCTGAAAGTAGCATTAGGACTGGCACAGTAGTATAAACAAAGCAGAATACTGTAGTGTTTGTGTTTTCAATGACTTGGCTACCTTCCTTGTCCTTCTCCTTCTTTTCCTTCTTAATTCACCAGATTCCTGACTTCCCCACCAGGAAGACCTTTGAATTCTTCCTGGTGGAGACAGAAACCTTGTTGGTAGACAAGGAGATAAACAAACTAATAAAAACAAAAACAACACATAACTGGAGAAAGAAAGCAAATGTCTCCTGTGTGACTACTTTGTTACAAATTTTAGGTACTTGCATATGTAAATTCATGCAATTTTCCTGAAAACATCAGAGGCTGGCATTTTAGCTGAAACTTAGAGAAGTTAGTTGACTAGTCCAAGTCACATAGTGGCTAAAAAGTGGGATTGGGTTTCAGATCCAGGTCTGTTTACTAAGACTGTCTACCCGTCTACAAAATTATACCTAAGTGTAGTGAAAATGGCATTTCAAAAATTCTACTTAAAGAGATATATGTACATTTTTCATAAACCCCGATTCATTGCTTCATTGTCCCATCTCTCTCTAAAAGAAATAATTTTGCTCAAGGGACAAGAAGCAAAGGACTTTGATATGGTCTTTTTTTAAGTCCTGAAAATAAACTCTTGAGAGGAGTGGGAAGGAATGGATGCAAGTTCACACCAATGATAAGCATCAACTGTTCCCACACTAAGGGTGATCATGATCACGAAGACCAATACTGGGATAATCACTGTATGTCAAGCATCGTGCTATATTCTCTATGTGCGTTGTCTCATTTAATCTTCACAACGATCTTATGAAGTATCTACCATTAATTAATTAATTAAAGATAGGTCAATTAATTCATCCGTGGGCATGTAGTCACATAGGTTTATCTGAATCTACATTTTCACCCTTCACCACTATGTGCTGGATTATGCCCTTTACATTTGAATAAAACTAATAAGGTTCAGCTTAATTTATCAATGGCATATGATTTCAGAGAGATCTCCATGAGCACTTGATAATTTCTGTCTATTTTGGCACTACCATCAAAATCAGCAGAGGCAATCATATGCCTTGGCCTTAAAGGATGCCAGGTCTTACCTAAGAAAATACATGTTAATGGAAAATCAGCTGTTGGACTTAGAATGAATTGGCTCATCTTAGCCTATTCTTTTGCCTGCCATTTTAGTGAATTAGGCAGACTGAGTATGTGGTCTTGGGTTTGTTTTTTAATTTTTGTATACTGATGTCTCCGCTTAATAGTGATACAGAGAGGAGGGCATTGGGAGGAAAATGGGGACGTATTATTGACAAAGTAGAGATGAGCAAAGACAATGGTAGGTGAAATGTTTGTTGGCAGAAGGATTTTTGCGCTTGTCTCCAAGGACGAATTCAGAGAACTTAAACCAATACACTCAAAGTATAGAATTTCAAACTAAGAAGTGGAAGGCAGAAGAGAACAGAATTTCTTAAGATCGTCTGTGTTATGTATGTCTCCTTTAAATGTATGCTTTCACCAGGTTGACATTGTTTTACTCAATTTATAGTCTCTAATATTGCAGGTTAAGTCTAAGTAACTTGCCTAATGTCACATTTTTAGCGAGTGAAATATCTCGGATTCAAAAGCATTATCTTTCCAACTATAAAACTCATGTTCTACTTAATACTCCCATGTTGCCAGCCATGTTTCAGCAAACATTTTAAAGTTTGCCTTATATGTAAGAAGTTATATGTAAAGTGCTGCTTTTTGGATGAAATTGCCTATTACCAGAAAAAAATATTTAAAATAAGATTGTCTATCTGTTTGGGAGATTTGAGTGCTCATTTGTTGAGGGCAGGGGGCTGTTAAAAATGGCTTCCAGAGAGAATTTTTAGATCTCTAGGAATTGGATTCTGATTAGGAATTTAGTGCTGAGATTGGAAAGAAGAGTGGCTTAAACAACAAAAAATTCTTTTTCTCTTAAAAAACTAAGCAGTCTGGAGGTAGGCAGTCTACATATCAGACTGTATGCTCAAGTCTTCAGAGACCCAGGTTTCTCTCCTTTTATCTTCCTGCTCCTTTAATCTCTGAGTTCCTTAAAGTGTGAGGCTTCCATAATTAAGTTCATCTCACACGCCAGGATGACTACTGGAGTTCTAGCCACTGGTTCTTTACTCTGGGCAGGAAAGAGAAGGAAGTTTGAGAAGGGTGAAAGGGCAAATGCCAATTATCTGCCCCCCTCTTCGGGGGCTTTCTCAAAAGCCTCAAACACAAATTCCAAATTATGTCTTATTGGCTACCCTTAGCAACAAGGGATTTTGCAAATAAAGTCTTTTGGCTGGGCACCTTGCCACACAGATTATATTTGGGGTTCTGTTACTCAGAAAGAATGGGATAATGGCTATTGGATAAGCTACTTGAAGTATTAGCCTAGCCACAATTAGCTAATCAGGTACTTGCTCCCAGTGACAGGACTTCCAATATACGTTCATTAAAATAACATCCTCCTTGCCATGTGTGGTCTGGGATCATTAACAAATAATTGGATCAGCTGCCCACTCAAGGGAGAAGCCATGGAACAGTAGGCTTTGGAGAGTGTGTGTTTGAAACCATGCCGTCTGAGGACTGTCACCATGGATTGGGAAAAGAAGGAATGACTCACAAATGTTAATAGAGCTTAGTCATTGCCCTTCTGGATCTGTGTAAACCATGTACGAATCAACCAGGAGAAAGACAGCTATGTGAAGCTACATTCCCCATTGGCTCCAAACCAGATTGAGAGTCCCCACCCAGGCATCCTTCTAGCTCATTTCTAAGTATTGCATTTAAAAATATTTATTTTATTATGAGCAAAAAATCATGGGATCAAAAAACTAGAAGGAACTCAGGATAATTCTCTAGTGGACGCAGGACCACATCTATACTTTCCCCAGGTAGCTTTTCAAAGTAGGTGTTCAGTCTATCACCCTCCAAACTCTTAAGAGTTTGGACTTATTAAACGATTTAAGAGTTTTATCCATCTACCCTTGAGTTAGTTTTAACAACCCCAGAGATTTTTCTGTCTTTCTCGTCCCCGACTCCTACTTCCTTCCAAGGTTTGTGACAGTCTCGCTAGAGGCAGAGGCGTGGCTTGAATTGCCATCATGCAGCCTCCCCTCCAATCAGCCATGTTATGGTGGAATTTTTATTGGTCATAAACTTTTTTACTGGCTAGATTAATGTGATTGAAAGCATCACACCCAGTAAATACTGTCTGCTATTTGCTTTAGCAATACCTGTGGAAAAGGGCAACTTGGGACCCAGGCACCGTGGAGCTGGTGAAGCCATTGGCTGTGCAAAACTCACTGGGGGCCCCTTTGACTGATGACCAGAAGCTGCTCTTAGAGGGAGGTCCGCCCAGCAAGAGGCTCCATTGGTGCATGCCGCTGCCGTGTGTAGCCATGATTCACTCCGCTGACTATCAAAGCTTTCCACAGCTTTGCTTGCTGACTTTTGACCAGAGGTTCCCTTTCAACACGAGGAAAATCTGCCTAGAGAGAGAAGGAGAGAAAGCACATTACGGGGAAATAAATGGCAGCCGTGTTTCTGGCGGTCTTGGTTTTATTGCCCAAGGAGCTTCGGCATGAGTCTGCCCTGCGGTGTTGCCCAGTGGATGTGTATTGTGCCATTTTATGGAGCATGGTTTATATCAGCATGGATTATTATAACAACAACAAGGGGGATATTCAATAAAACCTTGTTTGATGGCAAATGCTCCCACACAAAACACCTCTCATAGGCCAAAGAAATGAGTGGATTGTTTATAAAAGCACTACCCTCAGAAATCTGCTTTCACAGAAAACCGGTCTCTGAAACAGGTTTTGAAAGAAGGTGTGGGGTCTGGGAGCCTATGGTCCCCATCTGTTCTCTCCCCTCTGACCCTTTGTTGTTTGACTACACGGTCATGACCCTGTATTTAGTGGGGTAGATGGTCTGTAAAGATGTTCGTGCAGCTTCACCCTCATGCCTCCCAGCAGTGCCTGAAGCCCTCTTGCTCCTTCCTTCCTGGAAGAAATGCCAGAATTTCACTTCAAAAAAAAAAAAAAAAAAAAGTTAGAAAAGAGAAACACAAACAGCGAAAGTGCCAGATTGCTAAGGGGATCCAGGATTGAAATACAGCCTCAAAAAAGTCGCATGTACATAGAGAAAACCCAAAATTTTCCCTAAATCCAACCTGGAACATTTATCTGTCTGGCTTTCTTTATACTCAGGCCAGTTTTTAACCATTAGATGACTTACAGTTGTAATGCTGGCAGTGGCTAGGTTAGGTGGTAGCTGGAGGGGATTCTCTTTTTAAATTCAGTTCCTTGGGTAGGTGGTGTTGGCAAGGCAGTAGTGTCCCATTGGTGCCAAGTCTGAAGAACCAGAATGCCTTTCCTGGGCTGGAGTCCTCTGGATCAGGGTCTGGATATGCAAGTTACGAAGGGAAAGAGAACTTGATGTGAAAAGACTAAAAACGTGGTGAAGAAAGGTGAAAGCGGTTAAAAAAGGAAAAGAAGTCATGAAAGACGTAAGAAAAAGAAAGAAAAGTGACTTCCAAAAATAGAAAGATTGAAGGGAGTAAGAAAATGATAAGGAGAAAAATAAGCAGTAAGTTGCTGGAAAATATAATTGAAAATCAAAAACATCTTTGGCTTGAAATCACGAAGTTGATTTCATAAGCACTCCGGTTACTTTTGAAATATGTGGCTCCCATTTTCTCCTCATGCCCTGTTCTTCCATGGTCATGACCAAGCCTTACTTAGCACCAGAGATGCTGTGGGTGCGCAGCTTGGGTTTGTGAACTGGAAATGCCGTACAACAGTAATGTGAATTTCCAGCCTATTGATAGAGGGGGGAAAAGGCCTTGATGAATCACAGAAACAGACTTTTACATGAAACGCCATCCAATTCACTACCAGCCAGTTGCTCTAATCTCAGCCGAATGTGCAGTGTTTATTTTTCCAAGAATGGGGCCCTCTATGACTCACGGTACTCAGATGCTACTTACTAATGGACCCTTGTACAAGTCAAGAATGTGACACACAGCGAGACACGCAGCTTAACAATCACAAACAACAGTACAGTTAATGGGGGGTGAAGCTTCGGTGACATGCGTCACACCAAAGAGCCGACTCCTCCTGTTCCCTGAGGCCACAGATGAAGGGTCTCTGGATTGTGTAATAATGATAAAATATTGCCATCTGTTGGCATCCTGTGTAAGCAGGCTCTGACATACAGAACATTCATGTTTTTCCAGACTGCCTCTCACATTTCTCCAAGGAAAGGATGTGTGAAAAGCATTGGGGAAAGACCAGAACATCGCAGCCTGGCCTTATAGGAAGAGAAACATTAACAACATTCTGAAAGTTCAAACCTAGAAGAGAACAGACTGTAGCACGTTGGTCTAATAATCTCTTACCTCAAGGCATGGCAGTAGTTAAAGCCACAGGAGGTTGCTGACACTCAGCTAGATGGACCATAGGGTTTTGTTTCAGATATGTGGTCTGATGATCTTGGAGAACATGCACTCCTCCTCACAAAGGGTTCAGAGAGTCTTTAATCCAGAAGGACCTTTACTTATTGCCAGAGAGTTAAAAGGCAAGGATGTTGAGCTGTAAAAATCACATATATTATGGGTAAAATTGTAAATTACAATAAGCTAAAATATCCTCTACTTTAATTATCCATAAATTCTAGATAAAACTGACAAAATTGTGTTTCTTTACTTTTTTCTGAACTGGAAAAATATAGAAGAAAATTGTCTTGTTGCAAAAACAAAGTGGAAACTGAAAACCAGAGTAATAATCATGAGATGCTTCAAAAGTCTAGAGAGGTTTTTTTTTTTTTAACATCTTTATTGGAGTATAATTGCTTTACATGTTGAGTTAGTTTCTGCTGTATAACAAAGTGAATCAGCTATACATATACATATATCCCCATATCTCCTCCCTCTTGCATCTCCCTCCCTCCCACCTTCCCTAATCCCACCCCTCTAGGTGGTCACAAAGCAACAAGCTGATCTCCCTGTGCTATGCAGCTGCTTCCCACTAGCTATCTGTTTTACATTTGGTAGTGTATATATGTCAATGCTACTCTCTCACTTCATCCCTGCCTACCCTTCCCTCCCCATGTCCTCAACTCCATTCTCTACGTATGCGTCTTTATTCCTGTCCTGCCCTGAGGTTCATCAGAACTGTTTTTTTTTTTTTTTTTTTTAAGATTCCATATATATGTGTTAGCATATAGTGTTTGTTTTTCTCTTTCTGACTTAGTTCACTCTGTATGACAGACTCTAGGTCCATCCACCTCAGCTACAAATAACTCAATTTGGTTTCTTTTTATGGCTGAGTAATATTCCATTGTACATAGGTGCCACATCTTCTTTATCCATTCATCTGTTGATGGACATTTCTGTTGCTTCCATGTCCTGGCTATTGTAAATACTGCTGCAATGAACATTGTGGTACATGTCTCTTTTTGATTTATGGTTTTCTCAGGGTATATGCCCAGTAGTGGTATTGTTGGTCATATGCTAGTTCTAGTTTTAGTTTTTTAAGGAACCTCCATACTATTCTCCAAAGTGACTGTATTCATTTACATTCCCACCAACAGTGCAAGAGGATTCCCTTTTCTCCACACCCTCTCCAGTACTTATTATTTGTAGATTTTTTGATGATGGCCATTCTGACCGGTGTGAGGTGATACCTCATTTTGGTTTTGATTTGCATTTCTCTAATGGTTAGTGATGTTGAGCATCCTTTCATGTGTTTGTTGGCAATCTGTATATCTTCTTTTTTTTTTTTTTTTTTTTTTTTAAATTTATTTATTTTATTATTATCGTTATTTTTAAGCTGGTGGTTTTTTGGTTTTTTTTTAAAATTTATTTATTTATTTATTTTTGTCTGTGTTGGGTCTTCGTTTCTGTGCGAGGGCTTTCTCTAGTTGTGGCAAGTGGGGGCCACTCTTCATCGCGGTGCGCGGGCCTCTCACTGTCACGGCCTCTCTTGTTGCGGAGCACAGGCTCCAGACGCGCAGGCTCAGTAATTGTGGCTCACGGGCCCAGTTGTTCCGCGGCATGTGGGATCTTCCCAGACCAGGGCTCGAACCCGTGTGCCCTGCATTGGCAGGCAGACTCTCAACCACTGCGCCACCAGGGAAGCCCTCTGTATATCTTCTGTGGAGAAATGTCTGTTTAGGTCTTCTGCCCATTTTTGGATTGGGTTGTTTGTTTTTTTGATATCGAGCTGCATGAGCTGCTTGTATATTTTGGAGATTAATCCTTTGTCAGTTGCTTTGTTTGCAAATATTTTCTCCCATTCAGAGGGTTGTCTTTTCGTCTTGTTTATGGTTTCCTTTGCTGTGCAAAAGCTTTTAAGTTTCATTAGGTCCCATTTGTTTATTTTTGTTTTTATTTCCATTTCTCTAAGACGTGGTTCAAAAAGGATCTTGCTATGATTTATCTCATAGAGTGTTCTGCCTATGTTTTCCTCTAAGAGTTTTATAGTGTCTGGTCTTACATTTAGGTCTTTAATCCATTCTGAGTTTATTTTTGTGTATGGTGTTAGGAAGTGTTCTAATTTCATTCTTTTATATGTAGCTGTCCAGTTTTCCCAGCACCACTTATTGAAGAGGCTGTCTTTTCTCCATTGTATATTCTTGCCTCCTTTATCAAAGATAAAGTGACCATATGTGCATGGGTTTATCTCTGGGCTTTCTAACCTGTTCCACTGATCTATATTTCTGTTTTTGTGCCAGTACCATACTGTCTTGATTACTGTAGCTTTGTAGTATAGTCTGAAGTCAGGGAGCCTGATTCCTCCAGCTCCGTTTTTCTTTCTCAGTATCGCTTTGGCTATTCGGGGTCTTTTGTGTTTCCATACAAATTGTGAAATTTTTTGTCCTAGTTCTGTGAAAAATTGGTAGTTTGATAGGGATTGCATTGACTCTGTAGATTGCTTTGGGTAGTATAGTCATTTTCACATGGTTGATTCTTCCAATCCAAGAACATGGTATAGCTCTCCACCTGTTTGTATCGTCTTTAATTTCTTTCATCAGTGCCTTGTAGTTTTCTGCATACAGGTCTTTTGTCTCCTTTGGTAGGTTTATTCCTAGGTATTTTATTCTTTTTGTTGCAGTTGTAAATGGGAGTGTTTCCTTAATTTCCCTTTCAGATTTTTCATCGTTAATGTATAAGGATGCAAGAGATTTCTTTGTATTAATTTTATCCTGCTATTTACCAAATTCACTGATTAGCTCTAGTAGTTTTATGGTAACATCTTTAGGTTTCTCTATGTATAGTATCATGTCATCTGCCTACAGTGACAGTTTTTCTTCTTCTTTTCTGATTTGGATTCCATTTATTACTTTTACTTCTCTGATTGCCATGGCTAAAACTTCAAAAACTATGGTGAATAATAGTGGCGAGAGTGAGCAACCTTGTCTTGTTCCTGATCTTAGAGGAAATGGTTTCAGTTTTTCACCATTGAGAACTATGTTGGCTGTGGATTAGTCATATATGGCCTTTGTTATGTTGAGGTAGGTTCCCTCCATGCCTACTTTCTGGAGAGTTTTTATCATAAATGGGTGTTGAATTTTGTCAAAAGCTTTTTCTCCATCTATTGCAATGATCATATGGTTTTTATCCTTCAATTTGTTAATGTGGTGTATCACTTTGATTGATTTGCGTATACTGAAGAATCCTTGCATTTGTGGGATAAACCCCACTTGATCATGGTGTATGATCCTTTTAATGTGCTGTTGGATTCTGTTTGCTAGTATTTTTCTGAGGATTTTTGCATCTATGTTTATCAGTAATATTGGCCTGTAGTGTTCTTTTTTTGTGACATCTTTGTCTAGTTTTGGTATCAGGGTGATGGTGGCTTTGTAGAATGAGTTTGGGAGTGTTCCTCCCTCTGCTGTATTTTGGAAGAGTTTGAGAAGGATAGGTGCTAGTTCTTCTCTAAATGTTTGATAGAATTCGCCTGTGAAGCCATCTGGTCCTGGACTTTTCTTTGTTGGAAGATTTTTAATCACAGTTTCAATTTCAGTGCTTGTGATTGGTCTGTTCATCTTTCTGTGTGTTCCTGGTTCAGTCTTGGAAGGTTGTGCTTTTCTAAGAATTTGTCCATTTCTTCCAGGTTGTCCATTTTATTGGTATAGAGGTGCTTGTAGTAATCTCTCATGATCTTCTGTGTTTCTGCAGTGTCAGTTGTTACTTCTTTATATTTCTAATTCTGTTGGTTTGAGTCTTCTTCCTTTTTTTCTTGATGAGTTTGGCTAATGGTTTAGCAATTTTGTTTATCTTCTCAAAGAACCAGCTTTTAGTTTTATTGATCTCTGCTATTGTTTCCTTCATTTCTTTTTCATTTATTTCTGATCTGATCTTTATGATTTATTTCCTTCTGCTAACTTTAGGGTTTTTTTGTTCTTCTTTCTCTAATTACTTTAGGTGTAAGGTTAGGTTGTTTATTTGAGATTTTTCTTGTTTCTTGAGGTAGGATTTTATTGAGATAACCTTCCCTCTTAGAACTGCTTTTGCTGCATCCCATAGGTTTTGGGTGGTCGTGTTTTCATTGTCGTTTGATTCTGAGTATTTTTTTATTTCCTCTTTGATTTCTTCAGTCATCTCTTGGTTAGTTAGTAGTGTATTGTTTAGCCTCCATGTGTTTATATCTTTTACAGATTTTTTTCCTGTAATTGATATCTAGTCTCATAGCGTTGTGGTCAGAGAAGATACTTGATGCGATTTCAATTTTCTTACATTTCCTGAGGCTTGCTTTGTGACCCAAGATATGATCTATCCTGGAGAATGTTCCATGAGCACTTGAGAAGAAAGTGTGTTCTGTTGTTTTTGGGTGGAATGTCCTATAAATATCAATTAAGTCCATCTTGTTTAATGTGTCATTTAAAGCTTGTGTTTCCTTATTTATTTTCATTTTGGATGATCTGTCCGTTGGTGAAAGTGGGGTGTTAAAGTCTCCTACTATTATTGTGTTACTGTCGATTTCCCCTTTTATGGCTGTTAGCATTTGCATTATATATTGAGGTGCTCCTATGTTGGGTGCATAGATATTTACAAATGTTATATCTTCTTCTTGGATTGATCCCTTGCTCATTATGTAGTGTCCTTCTTTGTCCCCTGTAATAGTCTTTATTTTAAAGTCTGTTTTGTCTGATATGAGAATTGCTACTCCAGCTTTCTTTTTATTTCCATTTGCATGGAATATCTTTTTCCATCCCCTCACTTACAGTCTGTATGTGTCCCTAGGTCTGAAGTGGGTCTCTTGTAGACAGCATATATACGGGTCTTGTTTTTGTATCCATTCAGCCAGTCTGTGTCTTTTGGTTGGAGCATTTAATCCATTTACATTTAAGGTAATTATCGATATGTATGTTCTATGACCATTTTCTTAATTGTTTTGGATTTGTTATTGTAGGTCTTTTCCTTCTCTTGTGTTTCCTGCCTAGAGACGTTCCCTTAGCATTTGTCATAAAGCTGGTTTGGTGGTGCTGAATTCTCTTAACTTTTGCTTGTCTGTAAAGGTTTTAATTTCTCCAGCGAATCTGAATGAGATCCTTGCTGGGTAGAGTAATCTTGGTTGTCAGTTTTTCCCTTTCATCACTTTAAATATGTCCTGCCACTCCCTCTGGCTTTCAGAGTTTTGGCTGACAAATCAGCTGTTAACCTTATGGGGATTCCCTTGTATGTTATTTGTTGCTTTTCCCTTGCTGCTTTTAAAATTTTTTCTTTGTGTTTAATTTTTGATAGTTTGAGTAATATGTGCCTTGACGTGTTTCTCCTTGGATTTATTCTGTATGGGAGTCTCTCTACTTCCTGGACTTGATTGACTATTTCCTTTCCCATGTTAGGGAAGTTTTCAACTATAATCTCTTCAAATATTTTCTCAGACCCTTTCTTTTTCTCTTCTTCTTCTGGGACCCCTATAATTCACATGTTGGTGCATTTAATGTTGTCCCAGAGGTCTCTGAGACTGTCCTCATTTCTTTTCATTCTTTTTTCTTTATTTTGCTCTGTGGCAGTTATTTCCAATATTTTATCTTCCAGGTCACTTATCCGTTCTTCTGCCTCAGTTATTTTGCTATTGATTCCTTCTAGAGAATTTTTAATTTCATTTACTTTGTTGTTCATCATTGTTTGTTTGCTCTTTAATTCTTATAGGTCCTTGTTAAACGTTTCTTGTAATTTCTCCATTCTGTTTCCAAAATTTTGGTTCGTCTTTACTATCATAGTTCTGAATTCTTTTTCAAGTAGACTGCCTATTTCCTCTTCATTTGTTTAGTCTGGTGGGTTTTTTACCTTGCTCCTTCATCTGCTGCATATTTCTCTGTCTTCTCATTTTGTTTAGCTTACTGTGTTTGGGGTCTCCTTTTCACAGGGTGGAGGTTCATAGTTCCCGTATTTTTTGGTGTCTGCCCCCAGTGGGTGGGCTTGGTTCAGTGGCTTGTGTAGGCTTCCTGGTGGAGGGGACTGGTGCCTGTGGCCTGGTGGGTGGGACTGGATCTTGTCTCCCTTGTGGGCAGGGCTGTGTCCAGTGGTGTGTTTGGGGTGTCTGTGAAGTTAGTATGATTTTAGGCAGGCTCTCTGCTAGCAGGTGGGGTTGTGTTCCCGTCCAGGTAGTTGTTTGGTATGGGGCATCCAGCACTGAAGTTTGCTGGCTGTTGGGTGGAGCTGGGTCTCAGTGTTGAGATGGAGATCTCTGGGAGAGCTCTCGCCGATTGATATTACATGGGGCCGGCAGGTTTCTGGTGGTCCGATGTCCTGGACTTGGCTCTCCCACCTGGAGGCTCAGGCCTGACACCTGGCCGGAGCACCAAGACCCTGTCAGCCACATGACTCAGAAGAAAAGGAAGAAAAAAAGGGAATGAAAAAAGTAATAAATAAAATAAATAAAAATAAAATTTTAAAAATAATGAAACAAATAAAAAAATATAAAAGAAGAGAGCAACCAAACCAATAAACAAGTCTACCAGTGATAACAAGCACTAAAAACTAAACTAAGATAAACATAAAAATCAGACACAAGTCAGTCGCAGACGGCAAATCCCACGTCTACAGTTGCTCCCAAATTCTACCGCCTCAATTTTGGGAACATTCATTGTCTATTCAGGTATTCCACAGGTACAGTGTTCATCAAGTTGATTGTGGGGATTTAATCTGCTGCTCCTGAGGCTGGATGGTAGAATTTCCCTTTCTCTTCTTTGTTTGCACAGCTCCTGGGGTTCAGCTTTGGTTTTGGCCCCATCTCTGCACATAGGTCGCCTTCAGGCATCTCTTCCCCGCCCAGACAGGAGGGGGTTGAAACACTGGCTGATTAGGGCTCTGTTGCTCTCTCAGGCCAGGGAGAGGGGAGGGGTATGGTTGTCGTAATTGGAATGCGGAGCGAGCCTGCAGTGGCAGAGGCCAGCGTGACATTGCAACAGCCTGAGGTTCACCATGTGTTCTCCCAGGGAAGTTATCCCTGGATCTCGGGGCCCTGGCAGTGGCATGTTGCACAGGCTCCCAGGTGTGTGTGTGTAGTGACCTGTGCTTACACACAGGATTCTTGGTGGCAGCAGCAGCAGCGTTAGTGTTTCATGCCCATCTCGGGGGTCCATACACTACCCAGGTGCATGGGGATTTTCTTGCCTTTTGGGAAGTCTGAGGTCTTCTGCAAGCATTCATTAGGTGTTCTGTAGGAGTTGTTCCACCTGTAGATGTATTTTTGATGTATCTGTGGGGAGGAAGGTGATCTCCATGTCTTACTTCTCCGCCATCTTGAAGGTCCCCTAGAGAGGTGTTTAACCAGACCCAATAACCTGGAACTTGGGTTTTGTCCATTTAGAGACATAAATTCAATGAATTAGAACTGAAATGTCTACATAAATCTGGGATCCTTGAAAGGCAGCAACTTCAGAAGATGAGAAAAAATAAATAAAACTTGCAGTACAAAGGCATGTGGATATTTGTCAGGGCATTGGCGGAAGCAAATAAACAAAAAAACTCTTCTGACAAAAACCACACCAGAAATCCTAAGAATTTCACAGATTTTGAAGTTAAAATTTACACTATTTTCATATTCCAGGACTCCCCAAACAAAAACATTTACAGAAGAGCTGTTATGAGGGCCAGTGTCCCCTGGTATAGTGGCACTGTGATGTGTCCCAGAAGTGAACCAAAATTGTTCTAGAATGATTTTCCCATAAATCAGCCCACTAGAAAGTCCCCCAACGAGAGAGACAGAGACAGAGTGTAATCTAAGTCCCACTAGAGAGCTCTCAATATCATAATGTGAAATACACAGGGGAAAAAAAAAACTTCATGAACAACGTTAAAAGAAATTATGGCTCAGAATTTAACAGAATCAATGGATACAGGTTCCTCAGTTTCAAAAAATCATAAGTTCAAAGATGTAACTGAACATTAATCTATATTTAGGCACATTGTTGTGAATAAGGAACACCAAAGATGATTGTAAGTCTCGGATCCAATCAGAGTGAAAAGAAAACATGAACAACAAAAAAGTCACACAACACATGGTCAGAGTTCCAAAGTACTGATTCACTTAATGCCTACAGATTTCATCTGCCTGTTCTAGAATGAACACTTTAAATAAACACATGAGGTTGCTTTCCAGTTGTTTAAAAGAAATATAATAGCTTAATTATATATATAAAATATATGACATATATAATAATGTTTATAAAAACTTAATAATAACTTGACTCTCTAAATTCCATTCATTTTGTTTCATTCCATATCCAGTCACTGAACTACGATAGTTCTCACCATTTCAAATCTTATGCACTACAACATTACAAGTACAAATACGTAAATGCTCACTTGCGTAAAAATGAAACAATTTGTACTGAAAGCAGGTGCCAGCAAAATATAAATACACTTGTCCCTTGGTATCCACGGGGGATTGGTTCCAGGACCCCATCACAGATACCAAAATCCAAGGAAGCTCAGATCCCATATATAAGATGGTGTAGTATTTGCATATAATCTATGCACATCCTCCTGTATACTCTAAGTCATCTCTAGATTACTTATAATAACCAACACAATGTAAATTCTATTCAAGTTTTGCTTTTTGGAGCTTTCTGGAATTTCTTTTCAAATATTTTCGATCCTCAGTTAGCTGAATCTGTGGATGCAGAACCCACAGGTTCAGGGGACTGACCATAAGGATTCATAGACATAGAGCATGGTTTTGTAATAAGACATATAAATTGAAATAATTTTTCTCTCTGGGAATTCTGTTTGTCTTAGGATCTCACCCAGCTATTCAGTTCCTAGCAAAATTAGTTTACCTCAAGTTGCTTCCTTTCTTTCCCTTACTGATTTAGGGAGGATTTGAAGACTAGAAAGATGAAGGTGACTCATCTACAGCCAATGGAAATAAATTTTTAAAATACCTTTCTAGAATTAGGATACATTGATGTCATTGCACTAGGCCAAAACCTACATCACACCACACTCTTTTTTCTTTGGTATGCAGTTTGCTATCCTATAGAATATTTTTACTCTTAAAGATTTGCATGCAGATATCCGAGGCCTGTAGACTAAAGATCCAACCATTCCTGTCACTGCCAGAAAACATTAAAGAGCTTTACGCACGTTGACTCCATAGCTGTATTTTTCCTCACATACAGCTGCCCACTAAGCTTGCCTTCTCTTACATGTTGAACCCTATCTCATTTATTCTCACTTCTTTAATACTCAACACTTTCTAATAGCCTCCAGGCACATATCATTGTAAATGCACTCGATTTTGGTGAAAAGACAACTTCAGAGAGCTTGCAGTATTCCAAACAGAGCCAGCTAATTTGGTGGTTGAGTTCTGATCCAGATTCTAACTGGATTTTTCCCTCAGAGTTTTCCTTTTTCATCAAATGATTGTCCCAGTCTTCCTCTCTCTCGTCTCAAATAAGAAAGTAAAATGTGGATTTTACAAACCTTGTATATTCCAGATCATTTAACTTAGGTGTTTTGAGCACGGCACTGGCAAATATATAATTTTAAGCTTGATTCCTGTGTGGGTTGGCTCAGTGTTTTCTGCTTCATAGCTAAATGCTGTATTCCCAAACCATCCAGTTAAAAGTGGTGAGAATATCAAAGAAAATAAGACAGTTAAATGGCATATCTGGAGTTCAGAGATGTCTTTACATAGTTGATACCTCCCAGTTCTCTAATCTGGACAGCTGAATATTAGGAAAGCCCATCTCATTATTTTATGAGAGTTCTAAATGTCCATTAAAAAACAAACAAAGTTTAGATGACATTGCTGTGGTGTATTAAAACTAAAATGTTTCATGTGTATGTTTTGATACACAGTGACTGCTTTGTAATGCCTAAGTGTAAATCTTTTGGCAAAATTTGGAGAATATTGGAAATTATAAGCTATAAACATCGTTTGGCCATTTTGGCCTGTTACAACTCAGAGTTGTAAGGCTATCTGGTTTCATTTCTGAAATGTACTTCGATTTTAGTTGAATGAATTGCTGTGTTTTCAGAACGTCATCTCCACAACTCATTGTGCCTCCAATGTATATGAATTCATCACTGGCACACCTAGGATCTTTAACATTTAGTGGATTAAAAAAAAAAAGGCCAGTGCTATCGTGTGCCAACAATGTTATAATCAAGGCCCATGCTTAGTATCACCTTCCTAAATGGAGGCTGCACTCACAATGTTTGTTCTGCTACAATTAATCACATGCTTTTCAAATGTCAACATAATTTTCATGGTCTGCTAGAAAGTAGTATTCATAATAGAAAAAATAATAGAGTTACCATTAAAAATTGATCTGTCACTGTTCCTTTTAAAATCGTTGGTTCTGCCTGAACAAACTGTATGGAATTTTAAAAGTTTCCATCCAATGTATCCCCACATGCCTGCTTGGAAAGTTTACCTGGCTTTCTGCATTCTATCCAAGCTGCTCTATATGCAGTACTATACTTGAGTACAAATATGATGAGGGAAATAGAGTAATTTGATTCTTTCTGAAAGTTGTATCTCAGTGTCCAGGCGCTGTACACATAGTAGGCTCTCTAACAATATCTGCCATATGTTGATATTTGAAGTATGAATGACTCTCAGTGAAAAACAACAGAATTTTTATGAATTCTGTGGTGTTTCTAAACTTTCCAAAAATAAGAATTTCTGATAGACAATTGCTGCTTATATTCAAAAACACTTTGTAAAAGAGAGTATCGTGAACTAACCATGTGTTTAGGTGTCTTTTCTGTAAGCTGTGAGCCAGTTTTTCATTTTAGGAAAATAAATGCACCAATCCTTAGAAAATTCACTTGAAAAAACACTTTCTTTCTTAGTTAAAATGGAAACAGTCTGAAGCCTAAGCCATTATTTGTCCCAGTAACTTCAGGTCATAGATAGATATTGCATGGTCTGTGAAGTTCCTTTAACAAGAAACTAATCATTTGTGATCATGAGGATGACAGTTCTCCTATATGATCGTTGGATTTCTGCATTCCTGAATAATTAATTGTAGCATGTACGTGGGGCCGAAACAATAGGTCTGTACAATTAATTTAAATTACAAAGTGGAAAGAACCAAAACGGAGAAGAATCAGACTAAGTATGCAACCGACTGATTTCTTTTTGTATTTCAGTTATTAGATATTACATAGAGTTCATGAATTTATCAGCTCAATTTGTGCACTAGAACCCCGTATTACTTTAATATAGGTATGTGAAAAATTAAGTTCGAATTTGGAAAAATCTGAGAAAGTTCACATATAGAGATTCTGACAGTCAGTTTTAAGCGCAGACAAATCAAGTTACCGTCAGGAGAGCACGTGTTTCCCTTGTCACAGCCCGGGACCAGTGGGAGAAATGTTAGCTCCATCCACCCACCCTCTCTTCTCTTACTCCATCCCCTGTCCACGCTGAAATGATCTGAGTCTGGGGGTTGAATCTGCAGCACGCCGGCTGAGGAGACCTCTCTGGCCCAGATAGAAATGCAACCTATGTCCGTTCAGACACAACAGTCATTTCCTCTCCAGTGGATTAGCCCAACCCCAGCCAACAACAATAAAAACCTTCCACATAAAGTTCCCACAACATTTGTCACAGGTCGCCTCTTAGACACGTTTCTTCTGAGTTGAAAATAACTAGCCACCAAATTTCAGACTTTTAGGGGCTGGTGATGAAATGCAACAAAATTATTTTGCCGTAAATCTGTTTAAATCTTGGCTTCTCTCAGATCAGCCTGATTCCCTGTAACTCGACAACTGCCTTTACTTTTGGCAGAGCAATCCAGATCCTTTCAGGGGCACCCTGGATGGGTGATGAGGCATCACAACTCGCTGCATTTCTTATGTTCCAGAAAGGTAGGGTGAATAAAGTTATCTGAGATCCCAGGTACCATGTTTGATAGATAAATGCCAAATCAGGTTTAAAAAATATAACCATGAATATAATATCTATGCTTGAAAGTGGACTGGTGGTTTCCAAATACAAATCTGGGCTCCCCTCGAGGCTCAGTGGTTAAGAACTCACCTGCCAATGCAGGGGACATGGGTTTGAGCCGTGGTCTGGGAAGATCCCACATGTCACGGAGCAGCTAAGCCCGTGCGCCACAACTACTGAGCCTGCGTGCTACAACTACTGAAGCCCGTGCGCCTGGAGCCCGTGCTCCGCAAGTAGAGAAGCCACCGCAGTGAGAAGCCTGCACACAGCAATGAAGAGTAGCCCCCGCTCGCCACAACTAGAGAAAAGTCCGCGTGCAGTTACAAAGACCCAACACAGCCAAAAATAAAAACAATTAAATAAATTTATAAGAAAAAAATAATCTCCAAATACAAGTCTGAATTGTTTCATGGTGAGTGCTTAGGACCTACAGACTTTCAAAAACCTCGTTAAATTATTTGATAGCAGGGAAAATATTTGTTGGTTCCAAAATATTAAAATTATACAATCAAAACTATTAATAATGTCAAAGTTAAATTATATAAATCCTTTAGTTACAATAGCATAGTGGAATGTTGCATCATTTTATTTTGTTTTATACTACGTGGGCAGTAATCTCAAAAGTCTAAATACCTAAGACCTAAGAAGACCTTAAAATGACCCTGGCCGAAATCACTTGGAAGAATTTTAAATACAGATTCCTGGGCTCTACTCCAAACTGAGACATGCAGACCTTCCAGAGGGTGAACCAGAAATCTGTATTTTAAAAGTTCCCTAAAAAATTCTGATAATTAGCTGCACGTAAATGATATAATATGGTTCAAATTCTTTTTTTTTTTTTTTTTTGGCCAGGCTCTGTGCTAAGAACAAAATCTTATATTTGTGTTCCAAATACTTAAAACTGTCTTCAAAATGGTACTGATTGGCAATATTTATTTAAGTTACAAATTCATGTGATTCTTTACCTCAGAAATACCACTTATGAAAATTTATCTTATATATTTACCTGAATTTTTGCATATTTTCATCACAAAAACCCAGAAACCATCCAAGGATACATCTACTGGGAACTGGATGAATAAACTATTGTATCTCACATACTCTAGAGCTGTAAGAAAGGATGAAGAAACACCCTATGCCCCCCCCCCCCCAGTTTGGAAAAATATCCAGGATATATTATCAAGTGAAGAACAGAAATATACATTATAGAATATATTGTACACCACCATTTGTGTAAAAAAGGGAAGAAATAAAAAACTTATATCTTTCTATTCTGTGCTTCCATGAGTTTAAGTGTTTTAGATATAAGTGGAACCATGAAGTATGTTTTCCTTCTGTGACTGGCTTATTTCACTTAGCATAATGTCCTCAAGGTTCATCCATGTTGTTGCATATTGCAGGATTTCCTTCTTTTTTAAGATTGATTAATGTTCTATTGCACGTATATATCACATTTTCTTTATCCACTCATCCACTGGTGGACAATTAGATTGTTTACACATCTTGGCTATTGTGACTAGCACAGCAGTGAATGTGGGAGTGCTAACATCTCTTTGAGGTCCTGATTTCAAGTCTTCTGGATAAACACCCAGAATAGGATTGATGGATCATATGGTAGTTCTGCTTTTAATTTTTTAAGGAATTCACAAACTCTTTTCCATAGTGGCTGCACCATTTTGCATTACCACCAGCAGAGTGCAAGTGTTCCAGTTTCCCCGCATCCTCACCAGCACTTGCTGTCTTTTAGTTTCTTTCGACATTAGCCGACCTAACGTGTGAAGAGATAGGGGCAGGGGAGGGGAAAATGAAGAGTTGCTAAACAATGGCAGAAAATTTTAATTATGCATGATGAGCAAGCTCTAGAGATCTACCGTACAATATTTTATTGTACACTTAAAATCTGTTAAGCGGATAGATTTTAAATTAAATATTCTTACCATAATAAAATAAAAATAAAATATATCATTTTATTTTTTTCTACTTGTCCAAAAAGGAGTAGAAAGATACACAAGAAACTAATAAATATAGTTACCTATGGGGTAAAAAGACTGAACGATGTGCAGCTGGTGAATGTGGATGGGGCAGTACTGAGACATTTTATGTACGTTTAAAAAATTATTTTCAAGCCATATAAAATGTATTTATAACATAATGTGTTTAAATAATCAAAATGCAAAATAAAATAATTTGCATGTGTTATCTTACTCTTAGAAGTTGTTTTATCATTTCTAGAAAATAAAAATTTGTAAGCCCAATTTTTTTCTTGATAATACATCCTTACAACAAAAGGAAATAATGCTTTAAGAGATTCTTCAAAAAAGACATCAAATAAACCCAAAAGTTTAGTAGAGAAATGTCAAGCCAGGAGATATAACAGTCTACCGTCAGTCTTGGTTTGAAAACTAAGTGCTTTCCAAATTCCCAGAGATGACTTCTTTTCTTCACTCTTTGATATTTTCTTGCCAAAAAGCTCTCCCCCCATATCCAACAGTCCTGAGGCAGAATATGGTGATCTCTAACCAACTACAGTATGTTTTTAATGCAAAAAATGAAGAAAAGGATAAGTCCATTTGAAATTCAAAATTCTTGGGGAATTCTGGAGGTGGGTGGATAATTGTTACCAACTTTGACACAAAGCCAGAGCACCTGGGAAGGCACACCTGAATCATTTTTCCTTAGTCCCCTTGTGTTTGAGGGCTATCAGAAGGGTATGTAGCTATGTGCATCCCTATGTGTGTGTGAGTGAGTGTGTAAGTAATAGTACTAGAGAACATGGGATACTATCTGGAGTTAGAGCTTTTCTTTGATGGAGTTTGGTACAAGAGATATAGTGCAGACTCTCATAGTAAGATGCTTCTTAAATATGACTTTGCTCTTAACTAACATGCCAAAAAGAATATTTCTGAGGGTTAAGCATATGGGGATTTCCAATTATCCACTGGACCTTCTCTCACAGTGCCATGCTGAAGCTTGTAGAAGGGGAAGGGAAGTGTCTTAAGGCTCCCACCCACACTCATGTTCCCAAAATACCACCTGCATCTCCAGTGAGCCTGGCTTTCTTGCTGCAGGCTTTGGATTCTTTTCCCAAAATAAAAGACACCCAACCCATCAAGGAATTTTTAGTCATTTCATTCTGAAACTGGTGATTCATCAGTATAGAATTAGGTAAACATATAGGAAAAAACTATTGCAAATATATAAATGTTCCTATGTGTCAGTTTGATAATCAAACTGGTACTTGAACCACTTTTGAATGGCAATTATTACACTACTTTTCTCGCCTGTTGAACTCGTAGCAGCCATTAACTTTATACGTGTTTATTTTCTGGGTTACTGGAGCAATAGCTTGAACGTGCAAGCAGGGTTATGGATGCATGTGTGACATTCTCCTCTTGGCACTAAGCTGGATTTCAATCCATGTGGCAAAAGCAAATGATTTTGCACAGCAGTCATCGCAGCTGAAAACCTAAAGCAACCTACTGGCCTCTGAAAGTCTCATTCATAACCTCTCTGAGATCCTGTTTCCTCATCTTTAGTCTTTTCTTATCTAAGTCCCTGGGATTTAGATGTTCCTATCATGGCGTAGCACACGAAAGCAATTTATGCTTAATTATTTTACTCATGTGTAATGTATGTATTATGCCATATGATAATTACTCAATAATGATAATAATAATCAGCCTTGAAGAATTTTTAAACTACAGGGACCTTTATTGAATTAGTCCTAATTTATCTTTTCACAGAAGAGGAAACTGACATCTAAGAGATAGTGGGACTTGCCCAGGTCACTCATCTACTTACCGGCAAAGCAGTAGTGTCTACATCACGGGCTTTCTAATACCAATCCAGAGTTTTTTGTACCATATCATATTGCCTTACCACTATCACAGAGAAACACTCTGATTCCAGGTTTCTAAAAGATGTATATGTATTTGCACAGAAACTTAAAAAGAAAAATTTCTGTTCCATCTCTTAGTGATCTTGTTTTTCTTTGAAATCTTATGTTTTATTAATTTTCTTATACTAAGCCATAATTATTTTATAAGCACTTACTAGCAAAAATAACTTTAAGCATAGCTGGTATTACATCACCCTGTAGCTGTTTAGAAATATCTAACGAACAGAAAACACAAATTAAGAAAAAATATATAAAAGTACAATTGTGCTGGAATCCTAGGCCAAGGAGGCTTAGGACTTTTCCCTTTTGTTTTGTTTTTGTTTTACACTATCCCTTCTGGTGCATTCTGTACCTTCTAATTACTGGCTTTTGATACTTTAAAAATCAAGTCATACACTCCCCTGGGTAAAGTTCCTAGAGAGAAATAAGAGCCAGCGAAAAAATTTGCCCTATTGCTGGCTCAGTCCGGCTCATTTCTAGTTGGATTTTAACTGGGCATATGGTAGGCATTAAAAACTTGTTGACATGTACTCCTTTTGTTAGTATGCTTTAAATCAGAGGGGTTCCAGCCACTAACCTTCTCAGATGTGTCCATTTTTATGGCATTACACATAGAAGATACAGCTGACAATTATTTTCACCATGTTTATTTTACAGTAGAGATATTAAAAGACACACATAGGAAGTTGATTTGCTTTTATTTTTGATAAGGAAAGCAGTTTTCAAAAAAGTTTATTTGAGTCCCAAACAGAGCAAAGCAGCGGAAGCTGGATTCCCTTGGTGAATCAGAATGTATCAGCATAGGGACGTCTTCCCATAATCTGCTTGGATGGATAACCATGCGTTCCTTGTCAAGACAGCGGCAGATCTTTGTTGTTTTCGATCAAAGACATAGGTTTATATGTGAAGATGAAAGAGTACAACCCCTTTGTTTAATAAACACTCAGCCACTTTCCATGCCACCAGACTATTGAAGAACTGACTTTCCTCCTGGGTCTGTGTCTTTCCATGACCGTAAAGGGAAGCAGTGGAGAAACAGGGCGGACACAGAGCTCTGAGGGAGCCCGCATGTTCGGGCTCCAGGATCCACTCTGTTCTTAGCTAACTGGATTATTTTTCTGAGCATTTTAACTCTCAGCATATATTTACTGAATGAATAGCAGTTTCCCTGGATTTCAGCTTTTTGTCTGTAGAAGAAAGAGATTAAACCACTGAGGTTCCAGCCTGTACACAGGAGATGGGACATCTGCAAGGCCCCGAGGACCGGGGGAAGTGAACATTTTTGGGTGAGTTCATGGGAGGGACACTCTGTTCGTCGCTTCTATCTCCTCGTGCCCGGTGTGAATATTGGACTTCTAGATAGGACTTTTTTTTTTTTTTTTTTGATTAGGGGTTTGGCTGACACGGTAAAGAATTTGGAGACCACTACACTCTGTGAATTTTAAGGTTTCTCCCAACTCTAAGATTCTATGGTTCTGGTTATTGCGATGGTAATTAAAGTTCACAGTTGTTATGTACATAATTGCTTTTATTTAAATACATGATTTGAAATATATTTTGTAGGCTACTGTGATGAGTTTTAACTTCTTCAAAGATGAATTACAGGCATACCTTGAAGATATTGCAGGTTTGCAGACCACCGCAATAAAGCAAGTATCAAAGTAAAGTAAATTTACCAAAGTAAATATTTTGGTTTCCCAGTGCATATAAAAGTGGTGTTTTCACTATACTGTAGTCTATTAAGTGTATAATAACATTATGTCTAGAAAAACAATGTATATACCTTAATTTAAAAATACTTTATTGCTAAAAACTACTAATCATCATCTGAGCCTTCAGGGAGTTGTAGTAGTAACATCAGAGGTCACTGATCACAGATCACTGTGACAAATACGATAAAAATGAAAAAGTTTGAAATATTTTGAGAATTGTGAAACATGACACAGAGACATGAAGTGAGCAAATGCTGTTGGGAAAATGGCATCAATAAATGTGATTGTTGCAGGGTTGCCACAAACCTTCAATTTTTAAAAAAACACAGTCTCTGCAAGGTACAATAAAGCAGAGAGCAAGAAAATGAGGTCTGCCTGTATATCATCTTCTCATTTTAACTTTTACATCTCCAATTCATAGATGAGTTTGACAAAACAAAGAGAAAGTAATTTGGTTGCCCAAGATCACATAGTGAGTTAGATTAGTGCCAGCGTTAGGATCTAACTTTTCCGTTTTCTGGTCATGTTTTGATTCCAGTAATTTACCTGGATATTAATCTGTCATCCAATGAGTCCAGTCTGTTGTTGCGTGAAGTGTGAAGGATTTTTGTAACACTTGTAGAATTCTGGGATGGGAAAAGTTGCTCAGGGTCTTCTACTCCAGCTCTGCCACCGATGCAAAAGGCCCTGCTGCACGTTAGTAGCAGTTGCCCCTGATGCAGATCCCTTCACTTCGAGGCCAATCATAAAGCCTTCTGGCTTAGCAATGTAAGAATAGCCAAATGATCCTGATTAAACTTTGTTTATAAACTTTTGATTTAGAAGGTGGAAAATTCAATCAAACCAGACTATGTGGGACCAAAATAACAGCTACATTTTGTCAAACGTCTCAAGGATTTATCAGTGAAGTTACTTGAGACTTTAGTAGTTGGCTGATTGGTTAAATTCTTTCAGTGCCTTCCCCAGACAAGTCAAGAGATGTGCCTGTACAGTCACATATTTAATCTCTTTCCAAAACCACAGCAGTGGAATGGGATGTAAAGTTAGAAAAAGTTGAATAGTGTCAAAGAAGTACTTACCTAGCTCTGTCCCTAACTATTCCTTTAATGCTTTTAGAAACTCCCCAAGGAGACTGTCTGGTGTGCTAGCTACAAACTGTCCCCTCTACTTGTCATGGTGTTTCTTTATTCATGATTGTTTCACTCTCAGGCCCCTTCAGTGATGTGCCTTGTTACTTCATACCCTCACGTTGGTAATGCTGCCCCCCAACCCTGCCCAAAAGATACCCTCTGGTGGTTTTCTAGCTCACATGTTGTTGGTATAGCTCTCTGCTTCAGCTCCCATAAGTGTTTTGAAATCTAAAATGGAGCATGTTCATTTAGCCATCATTTAATCTCCATTCTATGTTAAAGCTACAATGCAATGATGTTTTAGCCTCTCAGTATCTTCCAGAGATTTTGTAAAACTAGTATTTTAAGTTTTTACTACCATTTTATTAACTGTCATTTTTACCAGTCATGAATCCATGGAGTCAAGACCAACTATGAAATTGTCTCTTCCGTTTGACACCAAAAGTGACTGTAAAGCAAACTTAATGGACCTCAACTCTCTTTTCCTGTTTTTTTTTTTTTTAAAGGTTCTTCAGTCTCTTTTGAGATTAAGCTTATTCCAGCTGTCATACACAAGAGGCCGAAGTGCAAGGACAATGTCCCAATGTCCCGAGCTTCACAAGCTGAGACTCCTAACTACATGTAGAGTCTGCTCATAGTTTTATAAGATTTCCACTGTAAATTTCCACGTAATCCCGCAAAATAATTTATCCCCATCTGTAATAACTCCAAGTTGTTTACAGAGGCAGAATAATCTGCAGAGTCACTCATATTTAGAACTACTGAAAGAATGGCTGCAGAAGCAGTACATGGCCGATGTCCCCCAAGGAAAGAACTTAAGACACAACTCTTGCCCAGTTTAATCTTGGTGCCAACGTACCCAGAGACTCTGTCTTTGAAATATCCCTGCCCAAGTAGTTAAAATAAATTAAGAGGTCTGCCTATTCCAGGAATGGTACCTAAAATGATGATTTTTTTTTCTTCATGTTCAGTGATTATTTTTTCAAAAAGGTGCTTTTGAAAACCACCTTTTTGCTAATGAAATGCATAATCTGTCCAAAAACAAGGCTGTGGCTTAGCAGGTTGTTCTACTCGACTTTCCAACTGAAAGTAAACAGGATGCTTTGCTTAATTTTCCCTATTTTTCTTCATTTACAGTCATGCCATACTGTCCCCTCCCTCATTGCCCAAGGCAAATTCAGATGGATCCACATCCATGTGGTAATACCAAGAAAAAAGCACTTCTCCTCCCTGAATTTTGAGTTTAGCACAATATCCAAACAGAGAAAGAGTTAAAGAAGCATGCTTTTATGAACCTTTACCTGTGAAATACTGTAGAGGGGACACTGACAACAGATTCCAGGAAAGTAGTTAAGCAGAAAACATAGGTTATAGAGAGGTGCCAATGTGAAAAATCCAAAGTACAGTTGAAGTTTGAGTGCCCTTTGAATATTGGTGGTTAGTATTCACAAGAAAGAAAAATAGCACAATCATAAGGTAGATTTCTGTGACTTATTACAGAAATTAAGTAATTTCTGACTTGATTATGAATATTAGTGTAGAAACATCTTTATTATGACTGACTCTTCGTTACTGTATGTTTGTAGAAATGCGTATTGATGGGATACCAGTTCTTTGCTAAGGCAAAATCTATGATCATTGTCTTTTTTTTTAAAGTCTTACAAATAAATGTATCAGTAGAAGCATAATTCAGTATCCTTCCTTAGTCAAATCATATTTTTATTTGTTATTAAGCTTTTCATGTACACATAAAACTGAAAAACAAATTATAATGTACTATTTCTTAAACAGTGTGGTGAGAGAATAGGTCATTGCTATATTGACTCATTTTATACTCTAAAAATATTTTATAAATATTATTTTATCTACTCTACCTAATATTTAATATCAATCATAAAACAAACCAAAGTAATAATGTCAATGCATGTAACTGTCTCTGTTTCTTAAATTGTAATTGCTTTGTTCTTTCATCATGCTCTTCACTTTAACTCGTGTTATGCGACTTTTCTTTTCCAAAGGAAGGAATTAAACTGTTAGTGTAGGCGTCATCTTAGAGTTTCATGTCATGGTGCTGACCCCTGTTTGGATACCACCAATGTGATAGCTATCAATCTGAAACTCAACTGCTTACTTCACCTCCAATGAATATCTACAGAGCTGTCTATGATATCTTAAAGTTTTTTAAAAATGATTTTTGAATGGAGCTGCTCACAAAAAACGAGACGATTTAAGTTTTAAATCCCTGTCTTAAGCTAAGCCTTTTGCTTGTCTGCCTGGAAAAAAATAAAAATGAAAAATAATAGAGATGTTATATAGATAGTTGTGCTGTATCCAAATCCAGCCATACCCCAGTGCATTTCTGGAGACACAGAACTTATACAATGGCCATGATTCAGATGTCAGTAAGAACATTTGTCATCAGAAATGATGATTTCACGTTTAAAGTTTTGTGCCCTGGGAATTCCTCAGTGCATTAAGTTCTGCGTGAAAATTGAGTAAGCTGGTGATTTGAATCCATTCAAATGAAAAAAAAAAATAAAATGCAAAGCACCTTGATTATTTCAACTACGGATCAAGCTCTGGACTTTGAGATCAAGTCCCTATCTTAACCCTTTTGCACAGTGCTTCTATGTGGTTGACTAAATCCAAAAAAAGAGTCTAATTTCTCATAATGCTTTAGGCATCCAGGTCTGGGTAGATTAACTTTCCATTCATGAAATGTTTCATTCAGGTGTTCAGGAATAGTGCAGGAAAAATAAATGAAAACTTAGTATGTATTTGAGTCAAGTCATTTTACCATCAGTAACCTGGACTTACTGGAAAATTAGAAAGATAAACTATAAAATTGTTTATGTTCTTTACAAAAATATGCTATCCATATTTAGCAGCCGTGATCATGTAGTAAAATGAATGTATACCTTTCTGTTTCTTCTACCATAAACAGACGGAAACCTACCCATCAGGTTTAGATACATAACAGTCAGTTTAACTTAAATATTACCCCTATTTCAGTTATAAGTTGTAAGTATAAGTTCAGTTATAGCTGTAAGTATAAGGAGAAATTTTTCTTGTGGTCTTTTAATTACCACCTGCAAGGACCCATTTTCTCTTGTGGTATTTCATATCATTTCCTAGGCAGGTTACCTTCTTGTGATGTATGTTTTCTGGCTGAACTTTCTTGCAACTAGAGGCGAGGCTTCACTCTTAATGTTATAATCCATCTCTAAATTCATGTTCCCGAGAAAGTGAATATTTAAAATATTTGTTGCTCTTGCTATTGTTTTTTTTTTTATACCAGGGAAAAATCAAAACTCTCAGATTTGAGGAAAAGGGAGAATTTATAATTAGTAGTACTAATTAGTATTATTAGCATTATTTATTAGTATTAGCATTAACACATATTTATTGTGCCCTTACTGTGTGGACTGAAGGAGGACTTCTACAAGGTTATAAGAAAAATAAGATTTTGAAAATGCAAGGATTCCCTGAGAGAAAGGAAACCTTGAACATTAAACCATTAAAAACATGATATTTGAATAAATGTCATATAAAATGGCTCCACGCACACGCATTTAGGCTGAGCCATCCATCACCCCTTGTTAGATCATACCAGTCGCATCAACCTTTGTTGCTTTCACCAGCGTTTGGTTGGGTTTTTTCAGTGTTGCTTCAGAGTGCTAATGTACTACGTAATTGCACATTCGTCTGTGAAAGTGCCCAGGAAATGTCTGCTGTCAGGACATTTTGGAACTGCACAGAATTGCCATGATAAGAGTCCTGGTACTCACTGTAGAGGCAGTAATTAAATCAGAATCAGAATCTTACTATTTCCCTGACTAGAATAGGATGTTAAATCTGTAGGCACAGATTTCATGTCACCTATGCATCCCCAGCTCCTAGAACAGAGCTTAGCACATAATATGTCTTTAAAAGAGTCACAGGCTCTTATTTTTTTTAAAGATGAAAACAAGAACTCTTAATGATTAAGAACTATTAAGTCAGAAGAAAAAAATAGACCATTAATTTACAAGAGAATACCTTATTTAAAATTTAAGATAATGCATAGCCATCTGAGAGAACACAGAAGCTGGAAGTGTGATACAATGTCACCCTTCTGTATTTAAGGATGGCTGTCACATCCTCTTACTTCGGACAGAAAACAATCTTTGGCTAAATTAGTATTCATTTCTCCGTAATCCCCTATTTAATTTTGTTCTCTAAAAAAAAGTCGGTCATTATACTAATGAATAGACTTTTCAAAGTACTCAATCCAAAAATGGGATATAAGCATTATCATAAGCTCTCTCTGAATTAAACTAGATTGAAATATTAACAATCACTTTATCTGAGAGTCAGATAGGAAATTATCCCACAATAACTCATCTGTTGCTTCCAATCCTCTGATCGTAGGCTTTTGCTATTTCAGCCTGAATGTAAGAGACACATTGTCGCCGCATTTGATCCACTAGATCAATATGGATATAGCAGCTGACCTCCCCAAATCCATCATAAAGCACTGGCCAACAGTCCTGTACTTCCGGAGTAGTGATGCACACTCGCACTCTGTGCCCTTTACCTCTCTTAAGAGCAGTGAAAGTTTTTAGGCTTTAGGTTTTGAATTGCTCGTGGAGAGGGCACTGGAAACGTAAATACAAAAGGCTACTGCACCAGCCTGGCTCTTCCAGGAAGCATTTAATTTGTTGACACTGGCCTAATGGCGGCCAGACCTGCAAAAAGTGGATAGTCTCCTTTAAAATGCCATGGTGCAGACTGGCTGACAGTTTTTTGTCAGTCAATCTAATCATCTAAATCACTTCTTTGTATCTGAACCTGGGAAAAAATAGCAGTAAGGGAATTACAGAGGATGTGGTTATCAGGAGATAAACCCCTGAGGAGATCAGACACACCTGTGCGATTCTGTTTTCTGCCCGGGAGAGTGATTAAGGCAGAAAAACTGCTCCCTGTTTCCTTCACCCCTATCACATTTTGATACAGCACTCACCACCAGCCTATAAATACATCTCCTGATAAAATCAGCTCGCCTCACACCGATGACTGTCATCCACAAGGAGAAGTGGCGAGTAGCATAGGCAACTATAGGCTGTTACGACTTTCCCTGGCAAGGGCTCATGGATAAAAATTGATTGCAATAGCAGCGTCTGCCGAGAATGAAGGCCAGGCCTGGGTCCTTGAGGACTTACCCTGTAAATCATAGCTGCTCCACCTGGGCCGGCCACCTTGGGGAAAGCTGAGGGGACAGAACCCTCCTCTTAGTCCGTGGGTTAGTGCATGTGAAATCACTCTGCGTAACAGGAAAGACAAGAGCGAGCGCTGCTCTTTATTTCCTTTGGGTCCAAACCTGTTTTGCCTATGAGACTTTGGTCACGAAAAAGTTTTCTGCCAGGTGAAATGGGGTGTTTACAGGCATGGAAAAAAATGTAAAAATAAGACGAAATTTTCTATTTCCCCTCTTCACACTAAATGCATTTCATAACAGCAGACCTCTCAGGCTATATGCCAGAAATCTCACATATGAAGGAAAACTAGTTAAAACAAAACCAATCCCACTCATTTTGATTTCAATGTGGAAAAACCCTTTCCACGTGGGTCAGTTACAGAATAGAAGTTCAGAGGCACGCCAGCTGAACCTTCTGTGGACAGTGGACTTGGGGGATTCTCGCCCATTCCCTTCTTCCTGTGGAGAAGGTGGCATTCCACCCAGCCGCTTTGTCACCAGCCAGAGTGAGTTTGCCACCGAGGTGGTCTGTATGCAGTAACTGATCTGTGGATGTGTGCTTACATCTGAAATAGGCCTGCACGGAATCACAAGCCAGTCGTGCAGTAGAAGAGTGTAGGGAAATGTGTATCCTTTCATGAAGTGTGTCGTTCCATCATAATTTTTGAATCCTTCTGATGCTCAGTCTGGCCGGAGATGGGGGTTTGAAATGCAAATAAGTTGCAGGTAGCCTTTTTAAAATGAAAATATTATCTGGAAGAAGTGAGAGGGTCTTAGAAGATGATTTCTGAGTAGGTCTGGGGACATGTGTTAAGCCAAGGGACATTGGGGGGACAGAGGATTCAACGTAGGAGAAAAACAAATTAGTCTTTTAGTGAATGCATGATTTTCCCTTTCAGAGGTGAGTGTGTGAGTGATGTCATTTCTCCACGTCACCTCCAGCAATTGGTATTTTCAGATCTTTTATTTGATTTATTTTTTGCCAATCTGATAAGTGTGAGACGGTATCCTGATGTTTTGCGTTTTTCTAATTATCAGAGTGTGTGAGCATTTTCTCATATGCTAATTGGTCATTCAGATTTCCTCTTTTGTGAATTACTTGTTACAATATTTTGCCCATTTTTAATTGAGTTTTTGGACTTAATATTTAAAATATGTACATGTAAATTGTCCCAGTAACCTTCATTCAATGACTCATCCTCACTAATTTGTAATCACTAATTTGTAAGGCTGATAAACTTCATTATATACATGAAAATATCCTGGGCTCCCAAAACTGTTCCTTCGATAGGTTTGTTCATTTCTATGTGAATTCTTTTACTTGCAAACTCCTCATATATTATGCAGTTCTTGTTGTTGTGGTTGTTACAGCTTTATCTTAGGGGATCTGTGAATGCCTAATGGTGAAAATGTCCCCCGGCATGATTTTGCATTTTTCTTCTCCTGGGGCACGAGGGATTTCTCAAGTTCTGGATTTTGTTTATTTACTTGTTTGTTTGTTTATAGTTGTTAATTTTACGGAGTGGTCTTCCTATGCAATTAAGCAGCGTACAATTGAATATCACATGCCTAAGATTTTAAGGGAGAGCATTTTCGATAACAGATTCAATTTTATTAATGCTTTTTTATATTTTCTTGTGTTCCATTTCCTCTTGAGTCAATTTTGGTAATTCATATATATTTTTAAAATATCCACTTAATCTAAGATATTAAAATTCCCAGCAAATGCTATTGATATACTTTCTAATGTTTTTTTCTTAATTCTCTATTTGTAGTTTTGTTCTTTTTATAGCTGATCTTGTGTATTTTTGCTTTTTGTCCATTTTTTTCTAATCAACTTTTCTAATGGTTTGTCTATTCAAAAATAGTTTTAAATTTCTTGATTATTATTAAATAGGACTGTAGCTTCAAACTGTAAAAAAGTACCTTGCATAGATTAAGTATACAATAAATGCAAGCTATTTTTATTGTTATAATCATTTCTACTTTATATTACTAAATTCATTGATGGTTTTATTTTTGGAATTTCTCCTTTTTTATTTTATTTGTATTTCTTTTGTTATCCTTTTTCTTCTTGAGTTGTTATTTTTAGTCTTCGTTATTTTATCAGTTTTAGTATTTATGCATGTGAATTTTTCTCTTAAATACTTTAATTGAATCTTGCAAAGTCTAATATCTATAGTTTTCATCTTATTAATATAAGTTTTATTTCATTGCTGTTTACACTTTCTGAAATCTTGGATTTTATTTTCACTTTTAGTCAACAAGTTTTTATAGTTTATTTTCAATTTCTTCACTTTTTTCCCTTAATTTTGTTATCACATATTCTTTTATTTTCATGAAAAAAACATTTTCTGTCCTACTGTCCTATTTCTACTTTATTGGAACTTATTAAAGTTACATTGTGGCTCTATAAACTATCAGTTGTGAATGTCATATGGGCGCTTGTAAAGACTGACTTTTTCCTGAATCTGGAGTTAAATACACACACACACACACACACACACACACACACACACCACTTTTAGATCTCCCTTATTCATTTTTTCTTGAGTTTTTTATTTTCATACTTATTTTTTATCCACTGTATCTGTCTTAAGTAGGAGAGGTACATTGAAATCTACTACTATTAGGATTCTGTGTACTTTTTGTATTTCCTATTGTTTTTTCCCTAAGAAATTTGTCAGTCTGTTTTTTGGTGCATAGTTATTCATTCCTATTAGATATTTATTGTGGATTGCAAATTTTCATGTTCCCTGTGTATCCTTTTGTAATTCTCTTCCTCTGAATTCAACCTTGTTTTTATTAAGATTAGAATCTCTGTTTCCTTTGATCACTCATTTGCTTATTATTCCTTGGTCCACATTTTTATATTCAACCACCACCTGCCTGCCCTTCACCTTCCTCCTCTGTCAAGTTCCTTTGCTTTGGTGTCACTTTCACATGCTATAGAGTTGCAGTCTGCATAGAGCTCTACAGTATAGACTTGTAATCTGGTCTGAGAGGAGGTGCTTTTTTTTCTTCTTTTTGGTCTTTACATTTTTATACAATTTACATTTACTGATAAAAGTCTAAGTGCATATGCCGTAATTCATGTTATACTTTATTTATTGCCGTTGTTTCTTTTATTTTCCTTCTTTTATAATATGCTGTTTCCAAGCTCCTACTGTTTGTTGTGTGTGCACCTTCTCTTATTTGGAAGTTTCACTTGATATTTTTTGCTCTTGTAGTTTCTTTGCGATCAGAACTTGCATATTCCTTTCAACTCCCTCTTCCAGAGAGCGTCTGTTGACTAAGCAAATAAAATATTATGTTTGCTCTTTTGTCACTTTATCTACTTTTCCTTCCTTTGCATTATTAACAGAATTTAATTGATCATTTATATAATTTCTTTAGTGCTTGTATTTATGTCTAAATATAAATTTGCATTATTATTTGTATTATATACTTTATTTTTTTTTAATTTTTAAAAAATATTTGTTTATTTATTTATTTTTTTGGTTGCACTGGGTCTTAGTTGTGGCAGGCGGGCTCCTAAGTTGCGGCACGTGAACTCTTAGCTACGGCCTGCATGTGGGATCTAGTTCCCTGACCAGGGGTCGAAGCCGGACCCCCTGCATTGGGAGCGTGGTGTCTTAACCACTGCGCCACCAGGGAAGTCCCCCGTGTTATATACTTTAAATTGTATCTTTTAAACTCCAGGTATGAAAGATCAGCATATTACAGTATCTGGTAACTTCTAGCCCTGCTCCTCTTCCAAATTTTGATTTTATTCGACATGTTATTTGCCTTGATCATATATGTAAATATGTATATGCATATATATACACTATGTCATTTTATCATGTTATACTATTATACACTCTATATACTATACATATCATAAAATATGCCATATATTATAATACTGCATATATATCTATAGATTGATCAGTTGATAGATATAACATATATATATATATAGCATTTATAGGATATAAGGAAATTGTTTTTTATCATTAATAATGGTCATAATAACTGTATCAAAAAGCTATGATAATGGGAACTAGAGTAGATCTTCCAGTAGGGCCGGTATGTTAGAGACTTCTGTTAATGGTACCAGAGTGAGTCAGCCTGAATTTAAGGTACAGGTTCAGGGCAAACTCATCATTTGAGGCACGCATTTCTCCCTAACATCCAAATGGAATCAATCCCAACTCAATTGTAACCTATTCTTGTTCATACCTCTATAGATGAAAAATTATAAGTTTTAAACATTCTGTTCCTATGATGCTTGTATAATGTCATCTCTTAGCTTTTGCTTTTTTCAGTTTAAATGAAGACAATGGCTTTTAACTTGACATGAAGAAGTCATACATTTAGACGGTCTAAGCTACTAGCTAGGAAACATGTTCTTCTGGTGTATTTATAAATCTTTCAAGCTTGAAAATTTGATGATCAGTATTCCCCAGCTCTTCATTTCTAATTTGTAATAGTTAATAACAATAATCTTCCAGCTTGTTCTTGAAAGAACTGAAAGCATTGTATTCTTTCTAAATTTTCTCTATTCTATGCCGCTTACCTAGATAGGGGGGAGAAAAAGACAAATAACTGCAAGAAAATTTTACTTTGGATTCATCCAACTTCTGACCTAATTTCCAGAGAAGTGATGGGTTCAATCATTTGAGGAAATGCAAAACTAAAGAAATCTCCCAGATGCAATGTACTTTGTATCTTGCTCATCAATTTATAATTGAATAGAAACTTTGGAATATTCTCATGGACAAGATTACCCCCTACCCCCATTTTCAAAACAGACTCTGATGTTAGATTTTTTCACCTGCTTTTACTGTGATATCCCATGTCCGCTGATTCTAAATTCTCTAAGTTTGAAGGTTTCCCAGCATCCCTGGAGAACTGATTGGCTTGGATGAAGGAAAAGAATATTTGGTACCTGAAAATTTCAAGACAGTGACCAAGAAATTGCTATTGTCTCACATAGGATGAGAAATTAGGCATATACCCTGTAACTCAATATTTTCTAGACCCACACATTTGGCTCTTTTTTAAAAACATCTGTCAGAGTCTGGAAACATATGGGAAAAGGGAGAAAAATACAGACTGATTTGGGATGTTGGTTTCTTGAAGGGAATGCCTAGAAAGTCTCCTTCAAGACAAAAAAAAAATCAAACCCAAATTGCCATTTTGATGACATTTCCCAAATGACCATTCACAAGAGCTGCTAGCGCTGCTAAAAATGAGTTCCAGAAGACTGATGTGATAGGTACTCTCACTTACGGCCTCAAGTCCAAAGGGCATTGGAAGGACGAAAGTGCCAAATAAACTCCGCATCACTTCCCTCACTTTTGTAGACCTGTGACGTAAGTATCCTTCTAGATTAAATTTGCTGACTGGACACCACGAGATAACCTGATCCATATACTTAACACATGCAACCCACTTTTGTGAGAAACATATGACATATTGACATATAAAGAAAAGTATATTAAACACATAGGTACAGTTGAAAGATTAAAAAATTAGTAGCCATTAGCCATCATGCAGCTTAATAAGTAGAACATTACCAAAAGCCCCCCCTAAGGCCCCCTATATGACCTTTCTAGGTTGCATTTCGTTCTGTGGCCCTAATCCCTGCAACCTGTGCATATGTCGCCTCACATGGCAAAACGGACTTTGCCCGTGTGATTAAGTTAACGATCCTGACGTGGGGAGATTATCCTGGATTGTGCAGGTGGGCTCAGTGTAATCACAGGGATCCTTATAAGAGGGATGCAGGAAGACTGGGAATCATAGTCAGAAAAAGATGTGACGATGGAACCAAAGTTGGGAATGATGCACCGCGAGCTAAGGCATGTAGGGAGCCTCAAGAAGCTCGATGAGGAAAGGAAATGGATCTGCCCCTGAGTTCCCCAGGAGCAGAACAGCCCTGCCTCCTTCTTCATGTTAGACTCTGACTTCTGGAACTGTAAGGGAATAAGCCGTCTTGTTTTAAGTCATTAGGTTTGTGGTAATTTGTTATAGCAGCCGTGGGAAACTAATACACCCGCCTCCCCTGGAAGTAACCACTAACCTGAGTTTTGTGATAGTCACTCACTCGCTTGCTTATTTGTTTGATTTTAAAGTTGTACCACCTATGAATTTATCCTTAAACGATATACTGTTAAGTTTGTAAGCCTAAGTAGCAAGCACAATCCTAGCTGTGTAAGGACAGGATGATATTATTATAAGTTATACGAGAAGTCCACAGAGAAAATAAACTGAACGGTAGTTCTGGTTTCAGTTCCCTGAGAGTTTACAAAATCTCCTTCTGGGGAAATCAATGGCAAGTTTATGAGTAAGACTTGAGTAACCCAAGACTCACCAAGCTGTGCACCTGGTGTGGCTATAGTATGAGCCTGGTACTAAATATCTGGCAGAAATACGTTCACTAGGCTAATATGTTCCAGAAACTAAATTCACAAAGGCGTAGGTCCAGCTCTCAAACCTAAGCAAAGCAGAATATGTATATAGGGTTAATTTGAATCAGATAGCAGGGTATGGTGGGGAGAGTGGGAATTACATCAGCACATGATGAAGATGAGCCAATAACAATGTCTGTGCCAGGTATTCTGAGTATTCTGTCCTCAGGTTTAAAGAAGTTTCAAAGGCAGCAGTCACATCGGACTTGTGTCTTGGATCAGACTGCTTCTTCTGAAATGTATAGTGTGCCATCTTTTACTCTCATCTTGGAGGTTCATTTTTCTTCTCTGGTATTAGATGCACTATTTCCCATATCCCGTGTTTCTTTTGTTTGTTTGTTTGTTTGTTTATGGCCTCATTTTGGTGAAATGCATCCTTTTGTAGTTCCTTGGGAAAGGATGAATGGCAAGTAACTTTGGGAAACTGTGTATGTCAGAAAACATATTTATTCTGCCTCAGGGTTGATTGATAACTTGGTTGAATATAGGATTCTTTGTGCTTTCACTTTCTGTGTGGAAGGCACTGCCCTGCTGTCTTCTTTAGTCTAGTGTTAAGTGCAAGGTAATGCTACCTTCTGATCCAGTGTACATGGCTTGCCCTACCCCCAACCAGAACTTTGTTCTGAAATTTCAACATTATGGTCCTTGGCATGATTCCATTTTCATCCACTGGGCTTGACAATTAAAAGGTAGATACATTGAATCTAGCAGTTTGTATTGGGGAAATTTTCTTGATTGATCTTTTTACCCCTGTGTTTTCTTTCTGAAATTCTTATTTTCTAGATTTTGGAACCCAGCACTGGTTTTCCTGTATTTTTAAAACTCTTTTATTTCCTATATAATTTTAATCACTTTGACATTGTGTCTACCTTCTGAAGAATTCCCTCAGCTTATTTTTTACCTTCTCTATTGAGTTTTTCATTTATTTTCCAACATGATTTTAATGTACAAAACCTCTTTTGTGTTCCTTGAATGGTTTTTTTTTATTGCATATTGTTTTTATTTCGTAGAGGCAATATCTTGTTTCTGAAAATATGAATACTTGGTTCCTCTTTGAAGGTTTTCTTGTTTTTTTGTTTTTTCCTGTGTAGTCTGTCTTCTATCTTACTTTGTTTGTTTGGTCCCTCTCTCTTATATTAGAGGCTGTTTTTCAGATATCTGTTGATTCTTGGCCGTCTGCTCTATGAAAAGTAGTGGAGACTAAAACACTGATTAGAATAATGCTGATGGGACTACTGTCAGTGTTACTATAGAATGATCTAGGTGAGCCATTAGTTTGGGATCTCTTGATGTCCTCACCCCAAGAGAATACTGGTCAGCTCCCCAAGAGAACATTCTCCCAATTTCCTGTCTGAGGGTTAAAGGTCAGGCTGTCAATATGTTTGGAGATGAATGGGGAAGAAGCCTGGGGTGAAGGGTGCCTCATTTCAAGATTCAGAATGCAGGCTGCATAATTCCCATGTTTTCATTCATTATGGCATCCAGGTTCTCATACTTGCTTACCATCCCCAATCCACAGACCCTCTGTTTCCTACTGGCCACAGGATAAATCTATAAATTATTGAGAGTGTGAGGAAGAGCAGTTGCTCAGAATGTGTTAGCGTGAGCATCTAGAGATCTAAATGCTTCTTGGGTCAGCTTCTTAAACCTTCTGATGTTAGCCATCCTGCCTTCTTTCCCAGTCCCAGTCACATGTCATTACTGAAGGTTTTGAAAATTCTTAAAGAATGTAGCTTTTCTCATTCCAGGCTTGGGATTTAGCTTTCTTGGGTCAGTTTAGCCAGTTACCACTGGTCCATCCCATTGCCAGCTTCCAAAATTTTGTTGCTCTTGTCCCTCTCCAGTTTCTCACTTCCTTGAGGTTTACATCCTTTAAAAAAAAAAAAAAAAAATCACCTTATTGTAATTTTTAGTGGGACTTTTGAAAGAAAGAAAAACTAATCTGTCTGTTTAATCTACTATATATATATGTAGGTGTTTGTGTGTAATGGAATTGGTTGTCAATATTTTAAAATAATGATATAATAAAAATTGTAGATCAAAATCCAGATTTATGGCTTCTCTTGACAAATCACAAGACTTCTGACACTGAGCCCATGACAGTAGTTGTTTGTATCTGGTGGGAGTGTGTGCTTTTTAGTTAAACTCTCTCCCCACCACTCCCTGTTATTCTACACCCAGAGCATTTCGTTCATTCCTAATACAGTACTTTCTTGGCCTTTGCAGGATTTTTAAGTTTGTAACCCCTATAGTCAAAGAAAATACATTGTAGCACCTGATGGCAGGGGTAGTAACTGTGTGTGGCATGGTCTTGATGACTCGGAATAAAGCTAATTGTTACGTTTCTGGACGGAAAGTATTTGAGGGGGCCACTAGAGGTGGCTCACTGAAAACTCGTGAAATCAAAACAGCCTTATTCTTCCTCTTTACTCTCTCCAGGAGTAATAGGCCTTCTTCTTCCGAAATTCTACAGATCAAAATCTAAGTGTGAGCAACAACCATACAGGAATCACACAAGCATGCAATATCCAAGTGGAGTTTTTTTTCCATGTCTCACTTTGTGGTCCCCTAATTTGTACTTTTGTACATATGCTGCCTTCTATTAAAAATATGTATAAGTCATATTTCCCCCAGTAGGTTGTTTAGTTCAACAATGGAAGAGCTTCTGTTTTTGTTGGCTGATATATCCCCAGGACATAGAACATAGTAGGTACTAAAATGTTTGTTGAATGAATTATCGCATATATAATTATGAATGTGTTTAATACTCTAAACCAGAGTTTCCTGAAGTGTGTTCTTTGGAAGATTAATTCTATGTATGTTAATAGTTATGTACAAAGAGAATGGCTATGTGATCATTACAAATTTGAAAAATGTTTAATTGAGCAAAGCTAAATGGATTTCTTCACTACAAGACTTTCCAAACCTTTATTAATTTCTTCATTTAATCAACAATATTTTCACGCCTCCCATTTTCTTTTCACTATGCCATGTGCTTTAACGATAACATCTACACTAATCCTGCTATTTTGGACCCTAAAATCAGGCAATATATAAATAAGAGGGAGAATCAATGGACTGTTTCCCCTCTAATGTATTTGAACAATAGATCCCTTTCCAAGGAGCATCTCATAGTACTTGTATTCCTTTGGGAAGCCTGGCTTTTGCCATAAAAATAACTATTTTAATTCAAAAACTAGTTGGGAATTTTTATGTGCAATTAGTTCCAGGCCCTGTAATAAATGGGGACTAATAGATTATAAATAGTACCAGATAGGGTACTCCAAACCCAATCAAATTTTCCCAACTCCATTTAAGAAAAAGCAGTGGAAAAACTAGCTCCCACTGTAGATATAAATGAACTCCCAGGGGAACCAATGACTTCACTCACCATTCAACTTTCCAAGCCAACCTCAGACGGTGAAACGCATTATAATCAATACAAACTATTGGCCAGTCAGGACCCAGACACTTAATAGTGTCATTCAGGGAGTGGCATATTTTTGAAAGTCATAATGAGGCAGTTGAATATGCTGTTGTACCTTCTCAGTGAGTGATGTTTTATGCCAAGACCATCATGACAGATGTTTTGCACATACCCACCAACCTGATTTACCCAATCTCAAATACCTCAAACTCAGAGTATATTTTGGAGGAAGGCCAAATTCTATTAATTAACTTTTATCTCTCTCTTGCTCGTTTTCTCTCTCACACACATGCTTGCCCTTTTAAAAAAAAATGCAATAAAGTTTCAGTAAACCTCAAGAATCTAATGTTTATTTTAATTAACAATAAGCTTTTGAACAGAAAAACACACCAAGGTATATTATGTTCTATACTGAACTCCATTCTTACAAAATACATGCTAAAATTGTCATCCATGACTTTCATTATTTTTAGAATTTATTTTTATTTTTATTTTTTGGAAATAATAGTTTCCATTTGAGCTTAAACTATAAATACAGGACACCTGCAGGGCTATGGTCCCTATTGGTAATGTGACTTAAAGATTCTTAGTTAAACTGAGTGATACCACTCTGTAAGCTTTTGATTATGACTCCAAAATTTATCAGTAAACCTTATGAGAGCTCTACTAAGACTTCAGTAATTCCTAATGCAGTGAAGGAGTGAGGAAGTACACAAAGTGGAAAATATCTAGCTCTTGCCCTAGAGGGATTTACGTTTTAATTTAAACAAGACACAGCAAACAAACAGATAATTAACCACAGTTAAGTCATATCCCTAAGTTAGCAAGGGAAGGGAAAGGGAAATATAGGTTGCCTTGCTTTAATTATTTATTTTTCTCTTTCAATTTAAAATTGAATCATTTTTTAAATGGAAACCGGAGAGTTGAGAGTGAAAACAGCCCAACTGTTACTGTAGGGCTGATGGAAGAATAATAGTGATAACCTAAGGAAATAAGAGACATTTCCTGTGTGCCTAGTCTGTGTCAAACAGTTCATGTTCAGCTTCTGTTAATCTTGACAGTGGTCTGACAGGTAGCTGTGTTTGTTGCTATTTTATCAATGGGAAAAGTGAGACTCCATGGTATTTTTTTCTTTCTTTATTTTATTGAATGCATGGTATTTAGGTAAGTTGCTCAATATCTAGTTGAGTACAGAACTTGAGTCGAAGAACAGCTCAATCTAACCACAAAGTCTTGGCTCTTTCTACTCTTCCAGTTCCCTCCTACGAAGTGGCCATGTTCAAATCTTTGCCTGTTCAGTGTCATGACACTCTGTTAAAACCCCAGAATTCACTTGCAAGGGTTTGCGGCTGAGAGAGCAAAGACCACCATTCAGTTGCTACCAGTAGGTTAGGAACGGTATCTAAAGATCATCAGCAAGGTGCTAATCCTGACACAGGGGACCAAGCCTTCTTTGGCATGAAGAGGAAGCTTTAAAAAATATCTAAGCATGTGATCCTAGTTAGAAATAACACCCCAGTCTCTAAGGAGACTGCTGCCAATCTCTTCCCCAGCGCCAGGTTCCTGGTGCCAAGAAGCCAGCACCTGATTATGACAACGTTATTTTCCTGCATAGCTGTGCCGGCCTGACAGGATCCTGCCATCACGTGACAAGTCACCTGCGCAGACTTGTGTGGGAATCAGTGACTGGAGCTGCAAACCAGCCTGGACTGGTTGAGGCAGGGAGGTGGATACAGAAGCAGTGAAAACACACATAGACATACGCGCATGCGCTCCCGTGCACACACGCACACCCCGCTACCGCCAACCCACTCAAACATCTGTAGTTTCATTTGCAATTAATAAATTAATTAAAATGTTCTCGTGGGAAAATACCTTAGTGAAACCATGGGTTTACTGTAGTGAAACCCACCATCAAGAGCTCCACTATAATAATACTGATCATACCAGGAAGTGAGGTTAGTGGTCGGTCTTTTTACATATGAAGAGTGCAGTGATAGGTTTAACTACTCTGTTTTTCCCCTCCCTCTTTGCGTTTTTTGGCTGACTAACGTCTGCTGAGGATGTGGCCTAAACTTAATTAAAAGAGAGGGAAAGAGAGAGTGCAGTAGCAAAAGCTGTATTAATTACAGCAGACCCTGTGTTATAGCTGTTTTCCCCTTGGAATCAAAGCTGCAGCCAAAGTGCACACTAAAAGGCACAGGTTTCAAGGAATTTTTAAAAGAAGAAGAAAAAGAGGAGGAGGAGGAAATAAGTATTGGAAATTTTAAATGATGTGCATGATTATATGTTTTTTAACTTAAAAATGTGCTGTCTGCACAGGCTACCATGATGGGGTCAGAGAGTGGAAGGTGGGTGCATATTTCTCTTCAACATTGGGTTAACTGATAACGTTATTACATGCGTATAATTGTGCATGTCAATTAAGAGGTATGCAATTATCAATCAAAATTCAACTTAAAACCACTTTCTACGTCTCATTGGTGCTTCCAGATGTAGTTAGTTGTTTCATAACCTGATCATTAGTTCGTGTCTCACTGTTTCATTCATTAACTCACAGATATTCAAGTTCCTTTCATTTGCCCCTAATCCTTCTCCTCAAAGCGTTACAACTTCAGGCCAGGTTTCTCCACACTATTGACATTTTAAGCTGGACCCATTCTTTTTTGGGGGGGTGACTAGGGTGCTGTCATGTGCATTGTAGAATGTGTAGCAGCGTCCCTGGCTACTACCCACTAGCTGTCAGCAGCACATCCCCCTCCACTGTGACATCTGAAAATATGTCTCTGGAAGTCAAATGTCCCTTGAGGGGGCAGAATCGGCCCTGGGTGAGCACTGCTGGACTTACGGGCCTCGGTTCCTCTTTGCAGATCCTGAAGGTTCACATCTGTCTTCCTTCTCCCCTCTTCTCTGAACACAAAACCCTGCCTCTGTCCTCTAGCCTGTGCTCCTCTCATTTCAGGTATGATTAGTCTTTTCCTGAGATGAGCCACTGCTCCTTACGGTGGCCGAGGCACATTTCAATCCCATAGGCAACACCACCAGCTACAGATTTAGGAAATCTTAATTCTCACATGCCAAGAAGACAAGTTGAAGAAGGAAGATGAAAGAAGTGAGAGTTTAAAGGCAGGAGGGGAGAGTAGAAAGACTGCTGAGACTTAAGCTTAAATTGTAACCTGTCCACTTAGCTAGTGGTAGGTTAGGTAAGCTCTCTAAGTTTGTTTCCTGTTGTACAAGATGACTATAGTATTGCCTGCAATGCAGGACCGTTAACGACGATTATATGGTACAATGATGTGCCAGAAAAGGAACACTCAACTAAAGCTCTGACCCCTTCATATCAATTTCCATGAGACATACTAAGGCCCTGAATTGTGGCTTTGGAAAGTTACGTGGATGTTTTTTCATTTTCTTACGCCTTTTTACCATTTGTAAAATGTGGGATGCACTTCCTCGTGTAGGTTTTCTCTGGAGTCGCAGGTTCTGTCTGGCAAAGGTGAGCGATGGTATCTTGATGATCAGGAGCAGTGAATCAGAGCTCTTGGGGCAGCATTTCCCAGGTGAGCAGTTGCCTGGCGGAGCCTCGGCGTCAGGGAGCAGTTCAGCCTCTGGTCTGTGGGTTCAGGTCTCCCGCCTGTCTCGTTTAACTAGAATGGAGCCCTGTTGGGACTCAGGGTCTGAGTATTTGGTGCTTTTACTATTTTGGAAAATAAATTCAGCCTCAAACTCTTTCCCTGTGTAACACTTTTCTTCCTTTTAAGAAATCGAACATGCCTCAAATCAGAGTTGAGAGGTTATCAACCAGAGGGGTCCTCAATGTGCCTCTGAAATGTAGTCTCTTTGAAGTCACAGAGGATTTTTGTGGAAGTGCAAAATTATCTGAGCAAATGACTGAAAAGTTGGAACTCACAGCCTGAAAAGATGCTTACTGAAGAACAAGAGAACTGTCATCTGCTCTTATAGCAGCATTCTGCCCCTGACAGTAGCGACAATGAACGCTTTGTTGGAAAATATGGTATTTGCGCCCTACGATAAAAAGCTCAAAATTTAATAGCTGCCCTCTGAACATAGTTAACATTTTGTGTTGTACTATTTTTTGGATTAGAAATCGTTTGACTTCGTGCTCTTTATTTCTCCTACATTTTTTCCATTGGTTCTGTTCACAACTTTTACCCTTTCTTCCTGAAATGAAGGCAAGAGTATAGTAAGGGGAAGTGTAAGAGTAAAAAAAATTAAGAGTATTGCTCCCCGGGTCCTGGGAAGAAGGATTTAAATGTTTAGAGACATTATCTCATTTAATTTCAATAATAAAATTTCCCTGGCAAGGGAAATATTATTATCCATATATTTTTTTAAAGAGGAAACTGAGGTCTGAAAAAATCAAGTAACTCATCAAAAGAAACAGAGGTGTCAAATGGTAGAACCATTCAAAGTTAGATGATAAAACCCACACACTTTGTATTCTACCACATTAGGCACTAGCTGTGTCTTCAACACGTCCTGTCCAGTCTCCCCATGAAACTAGAGATTGAGGGACCCATGTGAGATTCCCAGCTCACCTCCTGGGCTCAGTGAACCCTCTCAGATTTCTGAGACAAGGCATTCAGAATCAGGGCTGATTTCCATGCTCACTTCAAGTCTTATTCTTGATATAGGCAGGACTTGGGAATGCTTTGACAACATTTTCCTTTATTCCCCCAGCAAGCTGGGCAACATCTATACCAGAAGCAGCAGCAAATGAGAGTTTAAGTTGTTCAGGGCTTTCTGAAGAGCAGGCCCGTGTTGAGTGCTTTGCTTGCATTTTCCAAATTCACAGGAACCCTATGAGATCAGGTATCCTCATTATGCAAATGAGGAAGCTGAGGACTAGACAGGAGACTGGAAGATTTTAGTAATTTGCCCAAGGTCACAGAGCAGAGCTGGGAGTCAAATCCAAGCTGATCCCCGACAGCTCGTAAGCACCCAGAGATGCTGACTGGATTGGGCTGCACGTGTATTATTTCCTTCCATCTGCTCAACACTGGACGTAATTTGCAGAAAGATGGAGCACCCAGCTGAGCTCAGGGTGTCTTCTTAGACACCCTGAGCTCAGCACCACTGTTGTTTACTCAAGTATATAAGTGCTCAGGGCAGTGGCTTGCTGGGGGCAGGTCTCTTCAGCTCAGATAAGAGAATGCTTAGAGGAAAAAAGAGCTGCCAGTTCTCAAGGAGAGCTCAGGCTTTGGCTGTTGCATCCCTTGATGTTTCTGTGAACTTAGAGGGCAAGGTTTTAATTTGACACTATCTTCGGGAAATCTAATTAGCAAGTCACAGGGTTTCCGTCCGCTGATCCTCCCAGATAGCGGTTGCATATACGGTAAACACAAGCAAGAAGACAGAGACGGAGGAGCCCAGGGAGGGTGCAGGCAGGTCCTGGGGCAAGAGCACTGACTCGATCCCGATGAGTCAGGTGTGCAGGGAGAGGACTCCCAGGCCTGAGCTTTCTTCTGCTCACAGTCTGGAGACCCAAGGTGCAAGGGAACCCATCCAGGAAAGAAAACAAGTGACCTTTGAATATAATTGGTATAAATGAGCCCTATTGTCATTTTTACTAAAGATCTTGAGGGGCTGAGATAGAAATAGGGAATTTCTCTTCCATAAGGACTATTGATTCAAATTTTTCATACTCAGCAGTTATCCCATGACTCTTCCCAATATGGCATCAATATAAAATACTTTTAAAATGCATCAGTTTAGAACAATACAGCAGGCTTTGAGCCAGGTAAGCCTAGGAATGAAACTTAGCTGCACATATGTATTCGAGATACATAAATGACTTAACATCCATGAATCTCGGTTTCCTCACCTGAAACTGTGGGATTGAAAAGTATCTTCCTCACTGAAGGATTCTAACTGTTCAGTGACTCTCTGGAAGCAAGCATTCAGCACATAGTACATATCCGCTGACTGCTGTTAGTATCGTTCATTAAATGGGCACTGAGCAACTGCTAGGTATAGAATGGGCACCTATTGTTTATTCCATGTCTATTCCATATCAGACACTTTTTACACATTATTTTTATTCTTCACAGAAGTCCTGTAAGATACGGAGGTATGGTTGAAGAAATGGTCAAATTTGAGTCCGTTTATATATATGTATATATAATTCTAATGTTCTAGGGGGAATCTAGACTCTAAGAGGGAATCACATAAATATGCCTGAATGTAGTATTGTTTTATTGACAAAACCATTAGTCAAACAAACAAACAAACGAACAAAAACACCTTAAATTTCAATCTTTACAAAGCCTCTCAATTAGTAAGATAGTAAAGTAAAATACTCTATTAGTTATTTATTTTGAAATGCAGTTAGTAGTTTGGAAAGGCATATTAATTTGTAAGTAAATCAATCAATATTAGTTTTAGATGCACAAGGATTACTTGAGACAGTAAAAATGATGTCCTTGTTTTCGTAAATTAGGACTTTATAGACCACTTTAAAAAAACAGAGAGATTATCATACTAAGTGAAGTAAGAGAAAGGTAAATATATGATATCACTTATATGTGGAATCTAAAAAATGATACAAATGAACTTATTTACAAAACAGAAATAGAGTCACAAACATTGAAACCAAATTTATAGTTACCAAAGGGGAGGAGGGGAGGGATAAATTAGGAGTTTCAGACTAACAGATACATGCTACTATATTTAAAATAGATAAACTACAAGGACCTACTGTATAGCACAGGGAACTGTATTCAGTATCTTATAATAAACTATAATGGAAAAGAATCTAAAGATCTAAAGATTCTTTTCCATTATAGTTTATTACAAGATATTGATTCAGATGTAAAACTGAATCACTTTGTTATACAACTGAAACATTGTAAATCAACTATACTTCAATAAAAAAATAAATAAATTTAAAAAATAGAACCTAAAAGAGATAAGTTTGGTATGGTGATCACAGACATATTCCTATGGTTCAAACTAAACCAAAGCAATTATCTTTATATAATACAAAAGGGGACTTATGGCTTTTGCTATAACTTCCAGTGAAAACATTATTCATGAATGCATAAAGGACAGAGTTACAAATACCTAAAAAGAGATAAAAATCACATGCTTTGAAAAAAATGTAATATTTGGCTCAAAAAGTATTTTTTTCTTAAAAAAATCCTGTTGTCAAAGGGTTTGAAAGGAAATGCTTTATATAATATGAGTGGAAAATGAATTATTTGTAAGTTAATCTCATTTAATATAATATGGGGTTATAAATACGTTACTAAATTAACACTTTAAGAAGTTATCTATCTCCTTAAAATTTATTTTTTCATATAGACAAAAAAAAACACCTCTTTTGAAGAACATTTACTAACATATTTTAGGAGACGGATGCACAATATTGAATATTGCTGAAAGCAAGCTACTGTACTGGTTGTACTTAGGGATACAAACACTAATCAGCTACCCGTGCTAACTTCAAGGCACTTACAGAAGAATAGGGAAGATAAGGCATACTTTTAAAATAGCTCTTGTATATGATAGGAAGTGACAAAGCCATAAGAGAAGTTATAAGGAAACTATTTTAGGAATTCACTAAGATTTCAAAATAAACCACAAGTATGAGGTCTAATAGGTTTCTTTCTGTGTGTTTTATTTTTTGTTTTGCTTTTGTCTGTTTCTCTGGTTGTTTGAGGTTTGAGGTTTAGTGAAGAGAATAAATAGGAGTGACTTAAAACCTATCCATGTCATCCTGACTCTGTCAGAGATGTCAGTTGAACTAGATTCAAGTTTAAAAGCATAACTATATCCATCCCAGATCCTCAAAATCAAGTTATGATGGCCAGTTTTATATCATTCCAAAGGTGTCAAATTCTCCTGATCTGCCTTAATTATTTTTGAATAATGTAAAAAATAGATAACCTATAAAAGAAACATGGGTGTCAATCTTCAAGCAAAGGAATAAAGGTGATTTTAAAGAAAATCATTCTATATCTTTGTGTGTTCAAAAACTTATTCATGTCATCTCCATACATCTATTTAGGTTTTTTTTGGCCATGTTGCACAGCATGTGGGATCTTAGTTCCCCAGCCAGTGACTAAACCCACGTCCCCTGCAACGGAAGCGCAGAGTCTTAATCGCTGGCACGTCAGGGAATTCCCTCTATTTAGTATTTTAGCATCCTGAGGAAAGTAATTGTTTACAGCCTGCACCTCAGAGAAAGAATCTTGTCCTCTGTAGCTTTGGAAAGGCCACTGGGCCATCTGAGCATCCTCAGTGACGCAGAAGTTTCCATTTAAGAATGTGTCTACTTCCTCATTGGGTCAATTATGTTGATAAACTTTTGCTCCCCTTAAACTGAATTAAGTTTTATTTTATTTTTTTATAAATGCTGCTTGTTCATTTAAATACTTCCTTCTGAAGCATTAAAGACTATGCATATACATAATCATATTTTAAGCGTATTCTCTAAGAAACCACCAAAAAAGTGAGGAAATTGAGTTAGAGTTAAGCACATTTTAATGTTATCTAGCCTCTAAAGCTTCATAAAAGGTCATAAAAACTATCGCCCGTGGCTCTAGGTAAGAGAATTGGCACTAAAATAATGAAATCTTACTTGGAAAACAGCAAAGAGGCAAATAACACCATTAGGTAAGTCCTTTATACTTCTTATTGTAGTGATGATGATTTGCACAAAGAAAAAACAACAACAACAAATACATGAGCTGGTCCACAATTCTAAGTCCAAGTCTACACAGTGCATGAAAAAATGGGTTTAATACTTAATGCCCAGGTCCAATTAACTAGTTTGAATATTTTCACTACCAGCCGACCCTTTGGAGTGACAGAGGCACCGTCTGGAGTTCTGACGGCTCTATCTAGCTTCTTTGCTCTTCACCTGTAGCTAACCTCAGATAGAATTTCATTCCTCTCTTGGCTGGGAACTCTCATGATGAATCAAGGCTATAATAGATTTGCAGTTGTCTTTTTTTTTTTTTTTTGTAAGCATTATTATTTTCACTGGATGCAAAGAGATGTGTTTTCTTTTCTCCCAAGCAAATGTATGACATCTGGCCATTCTTCCCCTGTCAAAAATGCATTCTGCCATGGCTGAGCCGGGATCGCACAGTTGTTAAACAGGAGGGATTATCAGGCAGGACAGTATTAAGTGGTATTTAACAGCAAGACTAAAGTTCTCTGTCAAATGCCTGACTTAGGGCTTCTTGACTGTTAGCATCGCAGCCCCAAGACCTTTTGCGCGGAACCATTTTTCACTCTGACAACAAACTACTGTGGCTTTCCAGGGTTGCTTTGCTGGAGCTGACAGCCAAGTATTTCTGTGGCAGAAATATTGCCATGGAGTAGGGGATTGGGGGTGGAGGGGAGACGTTTTTATCCCCTTTCACTCTAAGTGCAATGGCATTCCAAGCAGTAGGTGTCCCAAGTCAATGACTGGTTAATCTATTCAGTATGATCCCTTGTCTAGTCATAACAATAGGGGGGTCGGGGGGCAGGGGGGTGTGGAATATTGGCCTCACAATGGGATTGTCTGAAGTGCACATTACTTTCCCCATCTCTTCCAGGCACATTCTCATTGACATAGGCTGTGGAGGGTGACCACTGAGACTATCAACTTAAGTACCATTCGCTAAAAGGTTTTTTATTGCGGGGGAAGGGGGAGAGCGAGAGGTGTTTGACGGGTCCCTAAAGTTCAAGCTCAGCCATTTTATGACCGCAGTAAGACATCAGTTATGGAACTTATGATATGATGGGTGCAAAGGCAGGAAATAAAAGAAAGAACTTAATGAAAGTTTAATCTTCTGGGGAATTGGTGGCCCTCAGAGGCATAAATTGAGAGACCTAAAACTAAATTTCTCTGTCAAAGGCTGGCATCGAGTTCATGCAGGTTTTACATAAGAAAACCATAAGAAAATAATGTTGTTTTGTAACATTTTCTAGTTAATGCTCCTTCTTAATATTTGTATTAAATAACAATTTATTACTTGTATATATTTTTAACTAGTTGAAAGTCTTGCTTTTGGACATTATATATTAATAACTATCACAATCATTAATCAATACACCACTTTATCACAACAAGGACCTACTATATAGCACAGGGAACTATATTCAATATTTTGTAATAAGCTGTAATGGAAAAGAATGTGAAAAAGAATATATATATATATATATATATATATATATATATATATATATATATATACACACACACTATATATACACAAACACACAACTGAAACACTTTACTGTGCATCTGAAACTAACACAACATTGTAAATTAACTATACTTCAATTAAAAAAATAGGGAAAAAAATACAGTACTTTATCATAATAATAAATATGCATTATACTTGAGTTAGCTAATTGAGTTTACACATATGAAATACTTACGGAGATTTTCACTTGAATTTACACCTAGAATGATTTCGCTAGTTCAGTAATATTCGCCCCACAGAGGATATTGGTAGTGCTTGGAGACATTTTGGGGTGTTAGACCCTGGGGGGACAGGTGTGATGCTCTTGGCGTCTGAGGGGACGAGGAGGCTGATAAACATCTTACAAGGCGCGGGTCAGTCCCGATCACAAAGAATTGTCTCACCCCAAATGTGAAATCCTTAGTATGGAATGGAATGTCTCCACAATAAGATCCCAACCTACCTTACTGTGACAGAGGCTGCTGGAACATTCCTCAGATGTGTTCTCATTCGTTTCTATAGCAATAAAGCCCTTGGTTTTAGGTGGGCACACATGGCCATAAAAAAATAAAGACTACATTCCCAGCCTCCCTTATATTAACAGTGGCCATAGAACCAAGTTCCAGCCTAAGGATTATTGAAGGAAAGAACACATGCCCCTCTCCTTCCCTTTTCTCTTCTCTTCAGGCCAGAGTGCACATAAGGGGGCTGGAGCTGGAGGTGAAACCGCAAGGGCCCCGGCTCCTAATAATCATATAGCTGTGAGAGAGAGCCATAACATTGATGCAGTTCTATTTTGTGTAAACAAATGTCGTTTGCAATGAAAACATCCTAAATCGCCATCATCACCATCATCGTCATCATCGTCCTACCTCCAGCACATCCATCATACAGGAGTCATTCCAGTCCCCCTGGGGAACTCAAGAAGGTCCTCTTTTTGCTCCTAAAGTTCCCCAGGCAGGACCGCCTACCTCAGACAGACCCATCTCAAATGGTATTTCCTCCCAGAGTAATCAGTCTTCTAAGTGTTCCTGATTGAATTAGGCTATTTTATTTGTAACAACAGACTGGTTCAATTAATCTCCAGTAATGGAGATTTACTAGAAATGTATGTACATAGGTATGAGGACACAGGAAAACACAAAAAGCAAATGGTCTATGAATGGCCCCCAGAAGACATGGAATGGGAGGCCCATATGGGATCCTAGGCAGCCCTAGAGAGTTTAGCAACTGGACTTTGTGAGCTTCATGATTGATTTCTACCATTACTGTGATTCTGCTGCTCTGTGTGTATTTTCACTCTCACATTCTCTCTTCACACTCAGTCAACTTATTCTTCCTTTTGGTGCATACATCTTTTCTCCACCTCATAGTTTCTGTGTATTCATAGTTTATGCACAACAGCTTATAATCAGTTCTGTGCCTAGAACTAGAAAGAGAGGACCCTTCCCAGTACCACACATTTTAGAGGTTCTCCTCTGGCCTTTTTCTGGCCACAGCACTCTCCATGAGGCAAGAACTTCCAAAGCAAAGCAAACAAGTTCACCCAGAGCCTACACCCTGCCCCTCCTAGACCACAGTCAGTAACAAGGGTCCCTGAAAGTCCCTCTTCTAATGACCTAGAACCTTCGTCCAGGGCTTCCAGAGAGGTGACCAAGAGACAGCTACTTGTGAAAATATAGTTAGAATTTGGACATGTGAGCTGAGATTTCCATGTGCCTGAGTGCAAGGTCTCCTGTGATAAGGAAGGAGATGGGATAAAAAGAGAAGAGACAGCAGATCTTAAGCTGGGAGCAGCCCCTGCCTTTCCCTGTGCATCAGTCTTCTGACATAAGACGACAAGGAGTCTGAGAAGCCAAGATTTTAATCTGGCATTTTAGAACTTTACAAAGATACATTTGTCAAATTGTTTCTTTGGAGTTAGGAAGGAAGATAGACCATGTTTTATTACACAGCCTATTGACTTGATTTATAATTTTAAAATATTTAGGTTATATGATATTTTAACCTCTATTTGTGTTCTTGTCCCTGGTCCCACATAAATTGGAGGGGTATGTGTGTGTAGGGCAGTGGGCTTGCTTACAATTTCCCTAAGTCCTAGAAACTGAATTCTCCAGTTAATCCTACTCTAACAGGCCACTTTATCCACTAGCCCAGTGGTTCTCAACTGGTGGTGGCACTTCCTCACACCTCCAACCCAAAAATGTTTCAAAATATATGAGTGGCTTTAATTGTTGAGATGGCTAGAGAAGGAGAACAGGGCCTACAGGGGACAGGGGGCAGGAATATCATGTCCTGTAATGTATGAGATAGTCGTACCTAATGAAGTGTTGTCCTGCCCTGAATGTCAATAATATGTTAATTGAGAACCAATGCAGCCACCAGTTATGCGCCCCTGGTCCAGTCGGCTGTGGATCTGCACAGGTTGATGTCAGGGTCTGTGTTTACACTCCTGCTTAAGGCTCCCTTTCCCTAAGGGGCAGTGGTTAGAGCAGTTCTCCATGGAAGGGTCTACGGATATGTGAGACGTCTTAGCATAACATGGCATAGTAACAGAGGCAGAATTTAAGTCCAGATTTCATGCATGAAGCTTTCATAAAATTTTAAAGCTTTCACAAAATTTTAGGCACCTGCCTTATTAAGCATCATATCAGAATTTTTATATGCATATTTTATTGTTTTAGTCTACAATACTGTTGTTTCAACAGCACATTATTTTAATCAATAACTTCAGGATGCCTAGCTAGCAAATGAAGCACCTTAACTTGCAATGCAGACCCTAGGAGCTGTTAGTATGTGAAAGGCACTAATCATGAGGGCTGTTTCCCAAGATAGCTTTTCAAAGGCTTCAACTGTTTAACCTACATCAACATTAGAAGGTTCACTAGGTAGCTTATATTACAAATAACTTTTCACGGGTGAAATGAATCCTAATATCTGAGGGTGTGGATTATTGCTGCCTTTGCTTGAAGAGGGAATAAGAATCTGGTGTGTCTAGTGGATCTGGTGTCCATCACTTAATTGAGAATTGTCCCATTAGACTAGAAGGCTAGATGAATCCTGCTGCTAAAATATTGTCTCATGTCCCTCAAGAGAACCTTCATGCAAAATATTGCACACGTTGGAGTATGTAAAGGAAAGACAGCTGGGGCACAACAGAGCTTACAGGGACAGACTGGGTGGCAGCATATGAGTCTGCTTGCAGATATTCAAAGGTTTGGATTCTGGAGGAACTTAGTCCTTTAAGCCCCACCAACTCTCATGATAGGAATCCACTGATTCCTGCCACAAAGACCTTGACTAAATTGGTTTACATTCGTATGAGTTTCTATTACTCAGTGGATGGTAAATTTGTGGAGAGCCATGATAGCTATTTATATATTTCATTCACTGAGTTAACATTCTTTAAGTGTTGACAATGTGCTGGGCCTTGTGCTGGCTCTTTTCCATCCACTAATTCAACCCTACAGATAATAGCGAAGTGGAGAGCATTTACACCTCTTACAGATGAGGAAAACAGCATTGAAAACCTGTTAGTACTTAAGTCCAGATTTCATGAATTTAAAAATCTCATTAATTTCTTAAAAAAAGAAAAACCTTCAAAAAATATATTTATAGGACTCAAAGTTCAACACAGTGCCTTGTATGTAATTTGCATGTGATAGGCGATTAATATAAGCTTTAATAAAACTTATCTTCTAAATAGTGGTTTCATCTCTGAGGATACAGAAAGACTTAACATACATAGTTATCTATCAAAGATCGAGCAATTTTGCTGTCCAGGTACTTTTGTGGTTGGGGATTTGCATCACATGGATAAACCTCCAGAGCAGTAGTTTATAATCTGAAATCTGAGGCAGCAGTGTCCTAGGAGCACGTGGAGGAGGGCAAAGAGAACTCATGCGGGCAAAATTCTGGGACCACTGACCCCCTCCCTACAGTTTCAACTTGAGTATCTTTCTGGATTCTGAAAAATACCAATATATTAAAAATACTCCATTCCGGAAAATAAATTCCCAGCTTTAAAACAAATCAGAAAGCATTTAATTAGATGATTGATAATTTTACCTTTGATCTAAACAATTTGGTGCTGAGTAAAAATTAACTGTCACAGAAGAATTCATCTATTTTGACCAAGTTTATGATAGAATTATCATAGAAAGATAACATTAATTTATTCCACAGATAAAATTCATTTATTACATATACACATGCACACATCTTCACTCAAAATGTCTTTAAGACACCTGTTGGAATAAAAATTTATACAGCAAGCTGGCATGCCTGTGAAGGAGAGATAAAAGATGCAAATTCATGAAGTAATTTTGGCTCTCAGGAGCCAAAAGAGAGACTTTGAAGTCGTGCTAGAGGTTGGCCAGAAAGTCAACTTATTCAGGAAGTGATTAGCGCAGATATTATCATTTTCTTGGGGAAAGCTATGCATCTAGCCAGCCAAAGCTCTATAAATCAACAACATAACCAGAGTTGGGAATTCCATTAACAGTTGATTTCCAGGAAGTTAGCAAATTTAAAAACATAGCTCAAATACGCATGAAAAACAATCCTCTCTGAAGTGTGTGTGTGTGCACAAGGAGTCATGCATTAGGAAAACGAGCAGGGCTGTGATCCCTTGACAGCACATGTGGCAGAGAAATCACTAAAGTTGGCTGCTTTTGTTGCTAATGGCAGAGCACTTGGGTTTACCTGAGACAAGACCCTTTGACAGTTCTTTTGAACTAACTTCAACTGTTCCTCCCTCTGCCTGTCAGAGAAAGTCAGACTTGAAACCTTGCATACCCTGTTGGGTGGAGGGAATCCCTAAATCAGAGGAATATGGGTGGTTTTTCCACCTCCCTTCCCCCAGGCAAGGTGCTTTATCCAGGACACAAAAAGACTGAAGTTTCCTGTCTGCTCTACCCCTGTCCAAAATCTGCAAAGGTTTTCAGACTTCTAATTTGTTTAACAGCCTGGTTCTAGAATTAAAAGTATTTGGATATATCCTAACTGGCTAAAATGGAATCTATCTCTTATTTCCTCTTTCGGAAGTAGCTCAATATATTACAGGAGACACAATTTATAATATGGGTTATTTTGGTAATTTGTCAGCTATTGAAGGGAGTTCCATTTGGCTTGGCTGGACTCTATAAAACTAAGTTGTAATAATGTCTGTAGAATCAAAATGGGGCCCTGTTCTTCTTTGAAATGCGTTTGGCTCAGGTAGGTTTTTTCAGAGCACCAAGGTTCAGGATGAAGCTGACAGAAAGTGAAGGATAGCATGAAGCAGCAAAGGAAAGATTTTGAACAGGAGAGAGAAAAGGAGAGACATCAAAAATCAAGTAAAGAATGCATATACTTTCTTCAGAATTTTCTAAAATATTAAAAATTATTAGCACCATTCTGTTGTGAAAGCTCTTTACACTAAGGTTTGCTAATTGGCCTTTTGAAAAAGATTTATTTTCTGAACATTCTGATGAGTCCAACTGTCATTTTATAAGTGCTATGTCTTGAAATTCAGTGAATTAGGAAATTGCTCCAAACAGAAAGCAAGAGTCTGATAATGTGGATTTGGATGGAAGCTATTTCGAATTTCCAGAAAAATTTTTGGGATCGTAGCTTGTTTGATGTTCCATTTGATTACATCCTCATAGCTTCAGAACCCCTACTGGAAAATGAAAAAATTGTAATTTAACTGTTTACACTAAATTAGATGCTAGTTCTTTAGCTACTTCCAAGGTCCCATTTGATGGATTGATTTCATATATAGTAGTAATTGGTCAGCTATTAAAATTTATATTTATATATACACACATATATAAATTCATATGTAGGGGACTTCCCTGGTGGCGCAGTGGTTAAGAATCCGCCTGCCAATGCAGGGGACACGGGTTCAAGCCCTGGTCCAAGAAGATCCCACGTGCCACGGAGCAACTAAGCCCGTGCACCGCAACTGCTGAGCCTGCACTCTAGAGCCCGCGAGCCACAACTACTGAAGCCTGTGTGCCTAGAGCCCGTGCTCCGCAGCAAGAGAAACCACTGCAATGAGAAGCCCGTGCACCGCAATGAAGAGTAGCCCCCCGCTCACCACAACCAGAGAAAGCCCGGGCGCAGCAATGAAGACCCAAAGCAGCCAAAAATAAATAAATAGATTAATTAATTAATTAAAACTAAATAAATAAATAGATTAATATGTATACTGAAATCAAAAAGTCAAATGGAATCTTGGGATACACACACACACACACACACACACACACAAACCACAGATGTAAAAGATTTTAGGGGGTATGGGTCTCTTATAGGACTGGTTTTAATGAGGGACAGACAGAAGGCTTTAATTATATTCCATTCTGCTGCATTACTGTTAAAGAAATTTGTTATTATTACCATTTTTATAGGCTCCAAACACCTGATTTTCAGATAAAAATGCAGTGATCACTGCCCCCATTGTATTTTGTTTACCTGGGTATTTCATTTTGAATACTCATACTAGGGCCCCTGGATGGAATTACAAGGCAAGTAGAAGTGAATCCTCTGCATTTATTATTACCTGTTGCAGAAGAAACAGGTATGAAATCCTATTTGGGCATGCAGCCTTTCCTTGCCAAAGAAGAAAAGCACTACATATGAGTTAACTTCTCAAATTTACTCCTAGTTTGCTTTGACCTCTAGTTTATCTGGAGCTATAACTCTGTACCTCTCTGTCTACAGCTCCCAGATTAGAATGGCCCAATTTGGGATTTAGTTTAAAATGTAATGTAGTAGTTAAGAGCACATGAGCCAAAGCCTGAAGACAACGTGAACTTCAAACTCAATCCCACCACTTAGAGCTGTGAACTTGGCGAGATCTTTGAATGAATATTATTAGAGATTATTATTTTTAATATTATGTTATATTTTAAAACTTAGATGTTATGTTATATTTTAGTGGTACTTCTATTTTTAAAAGGCCCTAAAGTAGATACAAAAATCTTAATTTTGTGTGTGTCTTAATTTTAGGGTCTGTCTATATGGAAAAAGTAAAGAAATAAACAATTGTCTAGCTAATTAGAATATTACAGATTACTGATCTAGAAAACTAAAACTTAAAATTTCAAACAGCCATCTTTCTTAGCTTATGGAATTTGAGAGGAGGTTGAATTATCAGAGAAGATGAACAGTTATTTATTGAGTATCCAGTACAGATGCCACACTCTTTCATATGCTGTGAGAGACAAATTGGAGGATGAAAACAGTAATTGCTTCACCCTGTCAGGAGGAGACTCTTCGTGCACTAAATAAGAGTGGCCGCAACTCATTCGTCAAGATCTTTCCTCACACTGGGCAAAAAAGAAAAGCCTTTTAGACAGGAAGCCTTTCAGATCTGTGCCACCGCCAGACCTGCATTCCTGGTGTCCTAGGTTGGTTCAGCCCAGAAGTAGAAGCCACCGTGTTAGCTGGAGGAATGAATTTTCCAAACTCTCTCAAGAAAGAAAATCAAGAATAAACTGCGACTAACAAGTTGCATCAGAACGAGCACAGCTGCACCGTGAGCCCCGTGACTGTCTGTTTGGGAGAAAACAGTCAGCATCGGGGCTTTTCCCCAATACTACATCAAAATCCATTCATAAAACTGTCATGGGGAAATAGCAGATTCTCTGGAAATGGTCCGATAATCTGGATATTGGGCATCTGGAGACAAATTAGACTGCTCGTTTTCTGAACCATGAATATACTCACATTTTGCAACATTTTGCATTCCTTATTCTGTGAATGGTCTAAGTATACATGGACCCATCCATCCCTCCAGGCCGATAACACATACATAGAAAATATATAACTTTCCGACTTCCTTAACAACTGTTCCATCATTGACACTTAGTGAGCACCTTCCTTAAGGAAAACCTCAGTGTGTCATGGGGGCAGTTGTAACTCCAACAGTGATTGATTGAAAAAAAAAATCTGTTTTTTATCTGTTTCTTGAGTGATCTAGAATCATTTTCAGATAAGACCATCCGTATCCCAGCTGTTAACCATCTGCAGCACAGGTAGCTTATAACAGTGACATGCGGTCATATTCCACAGCTACTACCAGAGCGTCCTGAACATTGTCTCAACATCTCAAACTTTTTTTTTCCTGCTAGGCAGCTGCATACTTGGAAAGTTCCCAGCATCAGTTGTGCTGGAGTTAAAAATCACCTCACACCCACATAATTTTTTTTTCTCCTTTATGAATTGGGCTTTAAATCTTTACCTTGATTTAGTGAGAAAATAAAATTGGGCAATAGTCAATGTCTCATTTGTATATATTTGTATGAATTCTGTAACCTGGAGGATATCTCCAACCCAAGGAAATGTAACCATTAACCCACAGCTAAACAGTTTCCAAAGGAGCCTTTTCAAGGAATAGCTTTTAAATGCCCAAGGAGCTCAGTGTAAGGCAGAGATATTTGAAATATACACAAACATACAAGCCTTTTAGATAAACACATTTTCAGGGAGCTTTTGATGAAAGTGATAAGTTACATTCTCTACAACTACACACACTGTATTTTATTACCCTTCAGTAGACACTTATCAGCTATAAATGTTGGGTGGCTTAGGCTCGGAATCAACCCTGGGGGAACGGTGGGAGGACTCCGGGACTCACAGTTCTATAGATCAACATAAACCTAGACTCGATTTTATTTTCATTTATTAAAAAGGTCTGTGGTCCGCTTCTGCAGTTTCAAATCCATTAGCTTCCTGCCCCCTGTGAGAAAGAAAAGAAGGTGACTGCAGGTTTTATGGACTGATTGCGGGTGGCTGTGCTACTGCAGCATTGGTTTTGAGCGGAGAGCCCATTACAGATCCGGTATCCATAAACCGTGCGGAGAGCCCATTACAGATCCGTTATCCATAAACCGTGTTTCCAGTGGAGCCCGGAGCTTCCCGTCTGCCGGGGGAGTGAGTGGAGCTGGCCTGGTCAGAGGGAGGCTGGGGAAAGGGTCAGGTCTCTTGGACGCTAACACAGGGCAGGCACCGGTATAAATTACAGACTTTCTTCCTACTTCCACATAATTAAGCCTCAAATGTGCAGCGGTTGGGTTTCGTTAACCAGCCACCAGATGAACCTGGAAATCATATCGACAGTAGGTGAGAGGGGAGTTTTCAACCTTTTTCCCTGCCGTGTGTGTTCAAGCAATATACTCGTCTGTCTTTGAGACTCCCTGCTTACTGCCATGCGCACTCAACAGCTGACTGTGCCCATATGGCTTTCCCTAGTCGCGGGCACATGGTATTTACACCTTTTTCAACAAAGGTGCAAAAACACTTTTAATGGCAATAAAACAGATGAAAATATGGTTTTATATTTTCCTTCTGTAACCCTAAATCTTTAATTTCCAAAAAGAAAAGTTAAACGCGTCTCCTGTGTGACTGTTCGATTTCCCTGTTCAGTAATTACTCCATTTGTGAGAAGAGACAGAAGAATAATTAGAACAGTACAATTGGCATTCATATAAGAGGAAACCTTCTTTGAGGACAAGTCTCATTTATCTTTGAATTCCAGTACCTACAGACTTTATGCTTGACACATAGTACATGACCAATGAATTTGTCAAACTGAGCTCCATGTTTTTAAGTGTAATTAATTACCAGAAACTAGTATAGTCACTCTTAAAATGGAAAGATATTTTCTTTCCATTATTAATGCAAAGGCTATGTTCACTTATTCAAAGCACGATGAAGAATATAGTTCTTTTCTTTTTCTCGTGATTTAAATTAATGTGGTACTTTTCAGTTTACCATCCACATGTTTTCCCCTCTACAGCCTGAAATTTCTACTTTGATTTGCCAGTGTACACCCAAGATGTAAACAAAGTTTCACAAGATGGGTCTTATGTACCTGTTTCTAAATGTCTGGGTTTTGTCTAAATGATGCAGTCAGATAGTCTGATTTTTTGTAACTTTTTTTTTTTTTTTTTTTTAGAGCAGTTAAAATTGAGAGGAAGGTACAGAGGTTTCCCATGTACCCTCCACCTTTGCACATGAATAGCCTCTCCCTTTATTCATATCCCCCACCACAGTGGTACGTTTGTTACGTTAGATGAACCTACATTAACACATCAGAATCAGTCAAAGTCCGTAGTTTACCTAGAGTTCACGCTTGACGGTGCATCCCCTGGGTTTGGACAAAAGTGTAATAATATATATCCATCATTATAGTATCATAGAGTATTTCACTGCCCTAAAAATTATCTGTGCTTTGCCTGTGTCTACCCTGATTTAAGACCACATTTCGTCTATTCATCAGTTAATCCTCTCCACCAATCTGACATTTCTGACAATTATTTTTGTAATTTTGCTTTCTAGTGAATAAAGACTTAGGTTGGAAGTATTTTCTTCCTTTAACTGCACTACTTTGACAAACACTTAACCTTCCTCCCCTACTTTCCTAATCTGCCTATTGCTTTAGAGTTTTGCTATGCATGTCAAGTCATAGTAAAAGTTTAAATCAGACATTAACTTTAAAACTTTGTGGTGACAACATTATAATCATGATCACCAGGTAGGAGTTTCAGCTACTCATTGGTTTGGAGCTAAAAGGTTATTGACTACAGAGTATCGTCCCCCTCCCCACCTCCTTTCATCCTTTCAGAAGTCCTGCCTTGATGGGTGATTCTGCTGTCAGGTCTCGTCATCATGGAACTGTCCATCGTCAGCTACGGTTGCCCTCCCAGAAGCACAGGGCACACATTGGCAGTTCCGCTAACAGAAGCTGTTAACAAAGATACGATGACCCTGTGCTCTTTAAAGATGTTTTAAATTCCATCCTTTGATGCCCTTTGCCCTTTGACGGGGAGATATCTGCCCCTGATCTTAAACCGATGGGCTGGAATAGACAACCAATGACAGTGAAATCACTCTGCCTTGGTGGAGATATGTTTTAACTCACATTTAATTTTTTTAAAAATCCATAAAAGCATCATTCTCTCCACTCACGCTGAATTCCCAGAAAGTGCTGTGTTCCCTGCTCGTCCTTCTGACTTGTCAAAAGAAGTTCCCACTATTGCCTTTCCAGATTATACTCTATGAGAAATTGAGAAAGGTTCAAACAGGTGGGATTAGCTGTGAGAAGTAGTTCCTTTTATCCCTTTTATCCGGCACCCACAACTATAATATAGTAAGTAGGATTAAGGAAAATAGTAAAGAATTTTCAAAATAGGAGGCCCCAGAACTATTATTGTCTGTCGTCACATTAGCCCTCAGTAAGACCACAAAACCAAACAGTAAAAACTGGGAGCCTGTGGTTCTCTCCTAACCAAGGGAGACGAGAAAACACTGAGGGAGCGGTTGTGTTTTCTTTTTACTTTTTTAGGGAACTCCTTCCTCGTGAAGTCAGCCTTTCCCTGCTCAGCCCCACTTCTGACCACTGCACAGCGGTTGTTCTGTCTTTTCTAGGTATCGTGTGCTTTGTCACAGACACCATACGTTTACTGTGGTTAAACCTTTTTTGCCAATCCCCTCCCACCCTCCAAGAAGAAGAGTCATTTCAGGATGGGTGTGTGTGTGTGTGTGTGTGTGTGTGTGTGTGTGTGTGTGTATGAAAGAGAGAGAGAGACAGAGACAGAGAGAGGGAGAGAGAAGGGCAGAGCAGATGCCGGTGCTGATCCCATTTAAGCTCACGTTGTGCATGACTCTTCAGTACAACGGCAAGTCTGATTATCATCACCCATCATCACTGACACTTTCATTTTAGGGAGCACTTCTTGTGAAAATCAGTTGGCACAGAAGATTCTCACATTATCACCATGGGAAGTAACTTTTGCACAAAGGCAGAATCTCAGTGATGCTCATTCTAGTGGTGCTGTGTCTTTAGCCCAGAGCTCATACTGCACTGGGTAAACAGAATCAAAACTTAGCCAAACAGACAAAGAATTATAAAAGTAGAAATGGCCTTAGGCACTTCTTCCAACCACTTCATTTTACAGATAAAGGAACTGTGACCCAGTGAGATTTAACCACTTGTTGAAGTGCACCCAACTGATTAATAACAGAACAACAAGCAAACCTAGGTCTCCTGATTCCCATCTGTCAAGAGCTTCTTCTAACATACAACCTCAATAATTCTCCAAAATTCGTTTGAAAGGGGACGAGTGATGCCCTGAATCACTGACATAAGCATTATCCATTTTCTCAGTGGCATCGAATTCCCAATGCTATTTAACTTATCCTAATGTAAAAGTTAGCTCCAGTTGTGTGCAGATCAATCTCACTCAAGTGAGAGATAGCCTAGATGCATGTTCAGTGGTGAGAGAGCAGCAATTTGGAGATGGAAACATTGTTATATAGAATCCACAGGGGGATAATACCTGTGCTTTTATTCACATTGTGGATCTACTGACTTCTCAGTTACTTCTTCTTGTGGGTTGATTGGTTTTCACTGAGGAAACATGGACAAGTGTTCTTTTTAGAAATGAAAAAAAAGATGTATAGGAGATTAAAATGCAAATGAGAAGCAAATGAGAGAAAGATCTAGGCATCCCAGCCTCCTTTGTGGTTCCCTGGCAATGCTGCTGCCATGCCCATTGCCTCGCAGATAATTAGCCTTGATATTGGAAGCCCACGTTTGTAGATCTCACTTACCACGTTTCCTGTATATTGCTAAACATTTCAAAGGAGAGAGAGAGAGAGAGAAAGCAGGAGCAAGTGATTTCCACTGGCAAAAGGGCTCACATTTCTTCTGTCTTGTAAAACAAAAGAGGAAAAATAATGGTAGATTACTCTTCTGATGACTTATTTTTTTAAACTGCCCCCATTCCTCTCTCATCCTATTTTAAATAAAACCTGATGATGCAAAAGACTGCTTGGCTTCTGACTCTGCAGTCCATCAGCTTGCCATGGAAATGTTTTCTTATTTTTATTATTTTTTTTAAATGGCTACATATTAAAAGTGAACCAGTCTTTGCCAGCTTTGGATAAAAGGCTATTTATTTTCAACCAATTTGATAGCTGCAGTTTTCAGTAATTGAATTTTCTGTGGTCAGAAAAGCAGTAATCTTAGAAACCAAATAAATATTTTTTAATAAAATGGAGCACTGAGAAACCCTATAATAATGTCAAAAATGTAGCCACTTATGGATGGATAAATATTTTAAGAAATTTACATTTCACCCAAAGCTTTATGCTTCTAGCTTCCCTGGAGATGTTGAAGAGCGTAACGTTTTGCTTTGGGAACGGAACAATGTGGGGCTTAGATGAAATATACATGCTCTATAGAAACCTTTCTGGTTGTTAGGCTCTCGCAAGCTGGTAGCTCTGTCAGTGCTTTTAGCAGATAGTCTCCACCAGGGCTTCTCTTTCTTGGCACTACCGACATGGGGGGCTAGATAGTGCTCTGTTGTGGGGGGCTGTCCTGGGCACTGTAGGATGTTTACAGCATCTCTGGCCTCCACCCCCAGACATCAGCAGCATCCGTCCACCCGCCTATTTGTGCCAACTAAAAATGTGTCCAGACATTGACGGGTGTCTCCGGTCTGGGGTGCAAAATCAGTAGCAGTCGAGGATCACTAGTCCAGGGAAGGGCTTAACTTAGTTTGGTACATATTTGGGTGGATCTTATAAGTGTCTGGAATGTTGATTCCTTTCACTAGTTTATCATTTAATGGTTTATTTTATTTTGAGTGTGAACAAAAGACCTTCACAACACCTGTAAAGACCTGTGTGGCTCAAGAAAGCCTTTAGATTATAAGGTTGCTGGAGGGAGGACTAGTTCAGATAGTTTTATGTGTTGGTGTAATATTACTTTTATTTTGGAAGCATTCAAGTTCTAATCCTGACTCCACCATAACCTCTGTGACAGAATTTAGGCAATTACTGACTTCAGATAATTATCTTTATTATTCCTCTGGTTTTTTTCAACTCTGGAATAGAAATAATAGCTATGTTCAAATTCCTCACTACATACATTAGATTGTATTGAATGACCAGCGAGATTCAGTGTTTATACATAAACTGAATCATTTCTTACAAATTTGATTGTGAAAACACAAAACTAAGGAAATTTCGGCATCAGATTTCTTCATCTCCCAGTTTCTACTCAGGATTTTTCCTGACCCACTAAGAGTAGATTTTGTAATCTGTTCTTTAAAATACTTGATGGGAAGAAGGAAAACAGGTCATTATGGGGTCAAGAATGGAAGGGAAGGTCAAAGAGAAGTAGATGGCATACAGCTTTTTCCTCCAGTCTGCTAAATACAAATGGGAAGAACTTAGCAAATTCCATAATAATACATTCTTTGGGCTCCATGTTGTAACTGAAACTTCACATGAGCAGAAGTCATAGATCAAGATATTAAATTATTAGCCTTGGTTCGTGAAACAAGTTAACAATTCCTCCAGAAGTACATCACAAGACTGAGAGGCACGTAGAAACCACTAGATAGACCTCTTTCTGATGCTATATGAATGTAGGCCATAGCAATTCTTAGCTACTTCCCAATGCAGTAGGAATGATGCTAATAAGATGATAACATCAGAATTCAAAAAAAAAAAACCAAAACAAAACAATGCCCAGCATAGGCCAAGGTGTGGATTTTATATCGAAGTGATCATTTCCAGTTACATTTAACCATGTTATTATCTGTCACTCCACATTTAGCCAGATCTATAGGCCAACTGTGACAATGGCCTACCTTGGTGGGTATGTTTTTAATCTTTACTGGCCTATAACATGCGGTATTAATTTAAAATTCAGTGAATACATAAGCATGTCATAGACCTAATTTCACAAGTCACAGTTTTAAAAGTATAGATTTCCCCCTAATGGCTGCTTCCTTGGTGTTTTTTGGAAATTTCCTGGAGGCAGTGGGCATAGTTTCGGAATAATTCCTAATGTGTACATTTGGTGAGAGGAAGGGGAAGGAACAGTCCCATTTTGATTAGTGGATCCAGACCTATCCGTTGGCCTGGAAATTTCTTTTATCCTCCTGCATATGCATTTGTTTTTGCTGATTCGATCCATTATTCAATTAAATTAGTCCCAGTTTAATAATAACAGCCTCCCTCTAGCTTATCCCTTTAATGTTAGTGAAAATGAAAACCCAGGTGGTTTTCAACATGACACTAGGTGGAAATCAGTTATGAAATTACCTGTTTATTAATGATGTGTCAGGAGACTGACAAGCTAACGGCGGGCACCGGCTGGAGCACTGCTAATGTAGAAATAACAAGCCTATATTATGTGCAATATGTGTTCTATAGAACTATAAGTCTCAGTCCCTGGGGATGCCATTGAAATCCAGATGTTTAATCTCAAGATTTTAATTCCAGAGAGTGAAGATTTTAAAGTGAAATCAAGCACACTCAACGTTGCTGTTTGGCCACACTTCCTCACTGGGGAGCCCATGTGAGCAAACATTTAGTACCAGATGTGCAAAGGATTAGTGTCATATCAGTTAATTAGCCAGACAGGGAAAAAAGTCATTCTGCAATTGCAAGATTGGATATGAAGTATGACTTTAAAATGCATGTCGAAGACTGGTCTATTGATAAGCGTCAGTGAGGTTTTCAAAGTTTGGTAGTTACGGAGCCAAATAAGAGCTGATCTAAACTGGGGAGAAATGAGTAATTTTTACTTAAAATAAGGAATTTTTACAGGAAGTTTTTACATTTTTATCCTAAAGAGATCTGGCCACAACACTATAAATAATATACTGAATAGATCCATACAGGCCACTTTTTTTTTTTTTAAAGCAGGCAAAAAATGTGCCATAAAGTTGATATTAGTAACAGGTAAAATAAACAAATGACCCTCACAACTTGGGTGGGAAAGAGGATTTTTTTTTTTTTTTCTTTTTCCCTTAGTGCATTTTATAAAGTAACTCACACAGAAGATGGAGTGGAGAAATAGCAATGATCTGATGATTCTGTATTATTGCAAATAAATCCCACTATATAACAAGCAACTGAACAATTTGTACAAAAAAATATACATTTAAACATGACGTATCTCAACAGCTGCATTTATACAGATGAGCTTGTCCCCCCTCACCCCTCCCCGGTTTTCTATCACTTTGTTTTCATGTGAATATGTTATCTCCAGAGTCATCTTTCATCTTGGAGGCCAGTCCAAGTGGACTGTATGTAGTCTGAGTGTGGAAAGTAACCTAGAGCCACAAATGTCTAAAGTCAAATACCTTCTGGATGCTAAGTATCCTTGCTCTAATGTAAAATGGCAAGAGAATTAAGGACACATAAGTGTGCTTTTACAAAAGAGAGAAAAAATATGACCTGTTTTACTCACTCGGACTTCAGATTGCATCTTGGCAATTTCCCTGCACTTAAAAGAACTTCCCCATTGCCCAGAATAGAGTGCTGAATGCTTAACTGGTAGGTAGGTGGGGTGGGGGAGATTTGGCCAGGGTAGATAATCTGTGTGGGTAATTAATGAAGCACGTTGGCTTTTGCGCTAGAAAAATCAGGCAGTGGAGTCACTCATTACTGATTACCTGGAATTTCTGATGAGGTGGGGAGGAAGCTTCAGATTTCAGCTCGCGTATGGCCTTCTCTGTCTTCCTTTACCTCCTGTTGTGCTTTTGAGGTCCTACTTTTGTGTTTTTCTAAAATCTTTCCTTTCCTCCATCCAAGCACTTATCACATTATACTATTTAGCTCTTTCCCCCTCTAGTCTGCTGTTTGGTCTTGATTTTTTATAGTTCTACCTTTAAACCAAGTTCCAGGCCCTGAATCTAAATTTGCAATTCTTCTTCTTATGAATTTTCTCCTTTGGTATTTATAACAACTTTTTGAGGCAGGCATGATGAATATCAATGATTTGTATTAATACTTTACAGAGGGACGTTGAGGGTCAGAGAGGTGGTGCAACTTGCTTCACACTGAAAGTAGATTGGAAGAGGAGAGGGATTTGAACTCAAACCCCTGACTTCAGACCGTGTATTCTTTCCACTGTACTATGTTGACACACTGCTTCATGAACAGGAAATAAAGTATCTTAGCTACCAGAGACGGTAGGAAAACGTGAATTGGTTAAGCACTGCAATAAAAACAAAACCATAACCTTGAGATTTAAAAGCCTAGTTCTTGAAAGGAAAGAGCATCCCATTGTAAGCAAATATTTTGATTATTAAAGCCAGCTTCTCATCTTGAAAACACTTTTTCAGTTTAGGCTCAATTTAATGGGAACCCCAAAATTGATAAGTCCTCAGAAAAGAAAAAAAAAATCATGTTTCCGAAGGGGCAGTAAGGATTTGGAATATTCGTTGGAGCCTAAGGGATGTATAAAATCTTCATGGTTATTTACATAAATTTCTTAAAATTTCTATCACAAATATACCCTTTCTGTTTTCCCAAATCTTTATTTAATAATGATTATAATAAAATTAAGTTTATCTTCACTGCCTTGCTCTTGGTGCCAGGCAGCCAAAAGTCAGCAATACATTTTTTTTTCCTCTTCAATGAAAGTCTCAGAATAGAAATAACATATGACTGTGTGATGCTTATATTCGTGGTGGTTCAAAAGCACCAGCTCCCAAGTGGAAATAAGATGTGGATAATTATGAGCAGACTCGAGTTATTCTTTCATTTAAGGTAAGCAATGCCATCCACCTGTGTCCCCATAATTTACAGGGATTTGAAATCCCACCGGAAGAAGGAGTTATCCCAGGCTACTGTCTTCTTCCATAGTTAGTTTCTAAAGAGAGATTTGTTCCCCCTAGAAATACCAGATTTAGAAATCCAAAGACCAGATGAGATTATAGAAATGATTTAGTCCAAGGAGTGCTTTGTGGCAGTTTCCTGCTTAGAACTAGTGTGAGGATGACCCTAGGCAAAAACTGTAAAATGAGGGAATTCAGTGTCCAGTGTCACCTCTAATGAAATGAAACTTCTTAGATACAATGCCTGCCTTTATTAGCTAAAGAATTTGCTGTACTTATGGGATGAATGTTCACTTGTATTTTCTCTATCATAGATGCCTGGGTAGAACATGATTCAATTAACCTAATAAAAACAAAAACAACACTGAAAACAGCAACAAAAAAATCCCTAAGATTTACTTTTAATTTTTCCATTCTGTTCTCCCCAAAGCAATCAATCTCCAAGTCCTGCTGACTGTGAGAAAATTATATCTGTATTCCTGGCTAATATTTATTTATCTCTTACTAATTGCCTAGACCTGAGCTAAGCGCTTCACAGGCATTACTCTTTAAATTTCTTGGATTATTGGTCTTTGACTTTATATGAAGCAAACTCCAGACCTCTTCCTCTTGGATCTGGGCTCTAGTCCATGTACATACACTCTGTTCTCATGAGTGAGAAGAAGGGGTTAATCCCATCTCTGATCCAGCCACTGAAACCAGGGGGATGGGATCCATTCATTAGCTTAGACCAATCAGGGCCCATCCCTGAAATTGAGATCAAGATCAGTTCCATCCAAGTCAGATGGACTAAGGATGCCAGGGGTAATGAGGATGATTTTCTCAAAAAAACATTGGGATGAAGTAAACTGATGCTGAATTTCAAAAGTAATCTGTCCACTCTTATCATTTGCTTCAGTTTATTGTATATTATCATGGGTGGTTTAAGTTCCTCCCTCTCCTTTTAGACTATAAGCTTTCTCTGATTAGGAAATGTGTTCTATTCATATTCGTATCCTATAACAGCTAGCCCAGAAACTTTAGCCTAGTGAGAATTTAGTGAAATATTTATCCAATTGAATTACGAATGTTTGTCAAAGCAGATGAGCCCTAGAGTACCTAGGCTTCTGTCTATATGCCTCTGTGTCTTAGCTTTTTGACTTTAGTTTGTGAATGATTATCTTCCTCTCTTTTCCCCATCCAAGATGATTCTTGGTATGTCTTTCTACCTTGAATTTCTCAAGCGAGGAAAATAACTCACAACCAAGATTGCCTGCCCTAGAAACTTTTAAGCATGCCTGCATCAGTAAAGGCTACACTAAGAGTGGTGGCTTACAGCTGAATAAGGTGGGGAAGATAAGAGGAGAGAAATTTCTGCCAAACCAGCCATTCAAGCGTGCAGTGAAGATGGTATTGGCACTATAACAGCCTATCAAAAATGTCCAGAGTCCAATCAGAAAATATTTGATTTGGGTTCTGAAGACTCAAACGCAGCTGATTGGGATTTCCTTGTCTGCGTTTTATCCATCCCAGTTGCTACTGAAAACAATTTGTAATTCATTTGAGGGTTCTTTACATATGCCCTGAAGTATATGTGGCATTTAATTGAAAAACCACCAAATAAAGACTTCCGGGCCATGTGAAGGGGCCCCTTTGGTGCCAGCTCTGAGCTGTATGCCTCCGCGGCTTTGCCCTAAGTAGATATTGATACACAGAGATTGCCGTTATTGAAAAATTACCCTTGCCACAGTTCCACGAGAGGTACTTGACGCCTCTGCTGGCTTCACCAGGAGTCCTAAGGGCAGACAATGCCTGCCCTAATATCATCTCTGCTAAGCTGCCAGTTTAGGAGACAAATTCACTTCTAAAAGTAGATATCTAACCCATTAGGAAGAACAGATTTGAGGGCAGAATACTCTCTCTCCTTGTTCAAAAGAAATAATTGAAGATCAAAAGGAAGAAAGGATAGAAGGAGAGAGAGGAAGGAAGGGAGGTAAGGAGAAAGGAAGAAAGAAAAATTCTTTGATGCTCTAAAATCTACTCGCATTTATCAAGTCACATCAGATGGGAAGGGATGTCTCAAAAGCGTATTTAAAAGATGATCTAAATATTTAACTCTTTATCCCAACACCTGTATTAGAAGCCTCCCCAACCCCCATCCCACGTCCACCACCACCAAAAATTTTTTAAAAGAAAAAGAAAAAAAATTTTCCTTCCCAAAGCAAATGTCTTCACTGCTACTGGATGGGTGGCTCCAAGGGATGTCCCCCTTGACTGTTGGTTTATAGGAGCACTTTTGTCATTGAAGCCACTGACTGAGATAGATTACAGCACACAGGATGACAGAGGACAGTCCCTCTCTCCCCCCAAATGTAGGGCTTACTTTTCAATTTCTTCTTACGGACAAAAACTGTCTGTATCACGGTAGGGAGAAGGGGGAGGGTTGGGATAGGAGGCTGGAAAAAACTAGTAAAGGGAAAAAAAATTGGAGAGCCAGCCTGGCACCAAAAATATAATTTAGTGTGCAGGTATTTGATTTGATAGAAAACCTGCATTGATTTAAAAAAATAGGTTCTTGACAAGGTCGTAATTCATTGAGAGAGGCCAAGCCCGCAGCTTAAGTTTGACATCCCCCTCCAACCCAAACCATAGCTGGTTTTAGGTGATCCCCTGTGAGGGTAGCATGTTGCAGCTGGCAAAAAAATAAACACTCCTGAGCCCTGTGCTAACAGAATTTTTTTTTTTTTTTTTTTTTTTTTGATTTATGCCACGAGCTAAGGAAAACAGTTACATATTTGTGAGTCCCGGTTTTGTTTGGCCTTTGCAAGCTTGCTGGATTGGTGTCCTGCTGTGAGAGGGACCCTGTAAAAGGCAGGAACAGAGCGGGCAGCAAGGGAAAGGCAGGGGGCAGGCCAGTGGGTGTAGGGGGATGGATGCAGGCAGAGACACAGTAGCTGAAAGGTTTGATGTGCCAGGCGTCTCCTCCAGGCGGGGTCCCCCCCTCCCTTTCTGCCTCAAGGCCATTTGAGAATCTCAGCTCAAAGGCAGATTCCCTCAGAGCTGAAGACTTGTGAATGATTAGCTGCCCTTGTTTTCCCATGCAGCAGCATCCTTTTCTCTAGAGCTTGATAGGTTGGTAGTTTTCTCCTTTATTCTTTCCAGAATGGCAGAGTCCATTCAAGTTTGACAAATGCAAATGGGGGCCAGCAAGGAAGGTTTATGCAGTTACTTTTCTTTGGAGTTGCCTTAGTGGCATAAATGCTTTCAGGTCAAGGAAAAGCAGCTGTGCCAAGGAGTATCCTTCTCTGGCTGATACACTCCGTGGTTGGTCCTCGTTTTGCATAGAATGAGCCTGTAGGGAGTTTGGAAGCTCAGCAGGGTTAAATAGCTTAAGGTCACCCAGCTTCTTAGTGATACTAGTCCTGGTTGTCAAATCCAGTGGGCTTTGCACCCTACCACGTTCCCTGCCCCCATTTAAAGAATTAAAAGAGTTAATAAATGTAATAAGGTATCCTGGATTAGATCCTGGGACAGAAAGAGACCATAAATGGAAAAACTGGTGAAATCCAAGTAAAGTCTGAGTTTAATTAATAGTAATGTACCAGTGTTCATTTCTTCATTTTGACAAATTTCACAGTAACATGATTACTATACAGAAAACTGGGCAAGATCCCTCTGTGTTATATTTTCAGCTTTTCTATAAATCTAAAATTATTCCAGAATAAAAATTTACTTTCTAAAAGAAACAATTTCAGAAAAACAAAGGCATTCCACTACTTTAATCCAAGTTTGTATTTGAGTGTGTCCCCAAAATGGGCTCTATTAGGGTCATGCAATCTGCTACTTACTCCCAGCAACTGGAATGGTCTTGCTTCTCCCAAGTATAAACTAGGAGGTCAAAGCGGGGGGATTTTAACAGTGCTAGAGAGATCTTTCAGTGGGGTGATGGAGAGAGGTACTGCTTGCTTCATTGGCTTCATCGTTTTCTTCTTCAGAGAAGAAGATTTACATTTTATAAACAAATCCACATTGACAGATGGAGAAATTAAGCACCCGCTTGCATGTCTTTATTTCTTGCAAAGCCAGAAGATTAGGAATTAGTAGCCTTGAACGAATCCTATCTTAACCCCAGTGTTTCTTAAGAAAAACATAAGATATTTCCCCAGGAGCAAGGCAGCCCCACTTTTGAGAGCCAACTGTAGTCATGGCTTACCACCCATATACTTGCCAGAACCTCTAAATTACATACATTATTACATCATCCTTCTTTGTGTATATGCTTGTCACGTTGCATAAATATACCCTCTCTAGCTTGCTTCTTTAATCTGTTCCGTCCACAGAATGTATCACTAAAAAAAAATGACTTCACAGAAGACAAATTATTCCATAATAGTGCGCAGAATCATTTGAATCACATTCAGTCTCCATGACAATATGAAAACATAAATGTCTGCTGTACAAAAAAGAAAAAAAAAACTGTGTCATGGTGGTATAAAAAATGAAGTTAATTCAATACTTAAACCAAGCTTTTTTTTTTTAACCACTTTGTTGTCATAAGTGCATGATGCAACTGTACTGCCTTTTAAAATACACACACAGACAGAGAAGTGGATATTTTTTCCATCTGATTTGTCTTCTTTTTTCAGACACAAGCACTGATTCACCAGTCACAGGGCAGGCAGCAGCACAGGCGCCTGCGAACGTGAGTATAATAAAATTCTAGTAGAACAGTGTGTTGAATGCTTACTTTGGCTACATTGGCCTCTGAAATCCCCGTTTTCAACTCATATTTTAAAATGTGGAAAGACATTAAAATGGAGATAAATTCAAGGCTCTTTCTGAAAGTGAGAGTCTCTTAATGCTGTGAATTCTGAATTTTGCCCCCTCTGCTACATTCAAATTCCCTTCATTCTGATAATTAGTATCGCATGAAAATTCAAGTCTCTGCCCACCTTTTGGCGACTAGCAATTTTACTCTGAAGTAAAGGAGAAAACCGGGGTCAGATATGCTTTTATAACTACTCCTGTTTCATCGCTGACCTTTGTAATTGGTCCTCAGGAAAATATGGAATTAACTGGAGATTATCATTGCTGCTTCCTAGAGTGTCATAATGAAGGGTTCTTGAGTCCCGCAATGAGGTGAATGAATTCCCAGGCTGAGTTACTGGAGCAGATCGACTGAACTTTCTCATTCTGTTTCTTTGTTTGTAAAATAGGGATAGTCGTAGCACTAATTCAATAGCGGCATTAAATTAGATCATGCAGGAAAAGCACCTAGCATAGCGGCCCACCAACAAAATGTGCTGAAATAAGTTAACCGTGATGGGTATTATTGATACTAGTATAATTAATGACTCTATTCCCGTTAAGTTGTACCCAATTCATGCCAGCTGGTGTTCTGTTCAGTAGAGAAGAAAATAAAGTGCCTATTTTCATGGAGTTTATATTCTAGTGGTAGAAATGGACCAATAAAAACCAAATACATATATAAATTTTCAGGTGGTAGAGGCTAGAAAGAAGAAGAAGTGGGGTGAAGGGACCATAGGGTAAGGGGTGCTATTTTAGGAAGCGTGGCTGGGGAAGACCTTTGTGAGGAGGTGATGGTTGAGCAGAAACCTGAAGTGATAGACATCAAGCCAGGTGCATATCTAGAGAAGATAAGGAGCTACATAAGCAGAGCCCTCTGGGGAGCACTGTTGGCTTGTTCATGGACCATCAAAGAGCTGGAGTAGAGTCAGGGCTGGGAGAGCAGGAGAAGATGAAAAAGTGAGGAGCATGCAGACCTGGTGAGCCGTGGCGAAGACCTTGGACCATATTGTTTGGGGGGGTGGAAAGAAGCCATCTGAGGGTTGGAGCCCTGGAGTGATAGACCTTATCATTACATTTTAGAAGTTTAAATCTATGCAGAAAGTGGACTGGGGTGGGGAGAAGCAGGGAGAAGAGTCTTTGGCATTGGTCTAGGAGACAGATGCTCATGCCTGAGTCTAGAGATCACTGGAGGAGTAGGTGAGAAGTAATAATTTTTTTTTTCAGGTAGAAACAACAGGTTTTGTTCGTGAATTGGATGCTTAACCTTCTGTCTGCATTATTTTTATTCCCATGTCCAACATCAGTCAATGAACATTTTTAGGTGACTCAAGATAGTCTTGTGTTTTCCTAGAACCACACTACAGTAAAAAGCACAGGTATGTCCCTTCCAGAGTGGGGACCCTTAAGTAGTAGAGGGTAGAAAGGTGTTGGGGATCAGTGAATGCCAAGCTTGGGTGCCTGCTTTGCCTCTTAGTAACACAGTGACCTTGGTGAATTAGATGAGGATAATAATAATAGGATGATGATAATAATAATGATAATAAAAAAACAGGGGATGTCCCTGGTGGTCCAGTGGTAAAGAATCCACCTTCCAATGCAGGGAATGCGGGTTCCATCCCTGGTCAAGGAACTAAAGATCCCACATGCCGCGGGGCAACTAAGCCTGCACGCCACAACTACTGAGCTCGCGCACCTCAACTAGAGAGCCCGCGTGCCACAAACTACAGAGCCCATGCGCCCTGGAGCCCGCGCACCACATGAACCATAGGCATAATGTGTTCTAGTAAGCAGGTGTGTGTGTGTCCATGTTACATATATAGATACACATAAAGGCACACACACATATGTATATATTCTTATTGAGATTAGATCCTATAATTTAACTAGAGAGAAGACCGTGCACTGCAACAAAGAGCCCACGTGCCGCAACTAGACCCAATGCAGCCAAAAAAATAAATAAATAAAAATAAATAAATATTAAAGAAAAATAAACAGCGGTTGGAATTCATTAGGCACTGTTCTAAGCCTGTTTCTTTTATTAACTTTTATTAGATTTTCATTATGTTTCTCACAACAGGATGAGGTAGGCACTAATTGAGTTCTCCCCGTGTTACAGATACAGAAACTGAGGTACAGAGAGGTTGCTGGCCCAGTGACTGGCAGATAGTGAGTGGCAGAGCTGTGGTTTCCATGTAGCTGTCTGGTTCCAGCCTTCACAACCTTCGTAATCTGTTTACTGTCCCTCATCCCACATATTTCCCTTCGAAGAGTATATAAACACTCATGCACACAAATAAACAATTGCATCGTGTGATAAATGCTATGAAGGAATAGCAAACATGAGGACGAGGCGGACATGAAGAACATACGTAGCCTGGTCAGGCATTGCTTCTCCAGGGAGGTGACATTTAAACTCAGAACTGAAAGACAAAAAGAGTCTAACTATTCCCAGAGTGGAGGAACAAATATATATGACAGGCATTGGGTCATAAAGAATGGGTGACGTGTTTGGGACACCAGCGGAGAGCAGTGTGGCTGAGGCAGAGAGAGCAGTGGGAGGTATTTAGGTAAAGAGTCAGGAAAATAAGTGGAGAAGATCAGGTAAGATGCTATTAGGACAATAGACATCTTTACTGTCCTAAGAGGGACCCTTTAGAGAGTGAAGACAAATGTCAAATGCACAGGCGCAAGTTGGCGCTAAATTAGGCCAATGAGGAAGTGTGACCACTTATAGGACCCTGGTTTTGATTTGAACTGTAATGGAAAGTCATGACTGGGTTTTCTATTAGTTTCAAAAGATTGTCCTGCATATATCCAACAGAAATTCATGTAGTTATACACAGAAATATGTGTACTAGAATATACACAGCAGCGCTATTCGAATAGCCCCAAGGTGAAAGCTGCCAGAATGCTTTTGAAGAGTAGAATGGATATACTTATAATGTCTGGTGCATTCATGCAATGGAATATTACACAGCAGTGAGACTGAGCAAATTATAACTACTTGGCAATAATATGGGTAAATCTCAAAACTATGATACTTGAGCAAAAAATCCAGTCCGAAAAATACTTACTATATAATTCCATGTTTATAAACTATAAACAACACAAAAAATCTTCTATGATGTTTCAGGTCAAGAAAACTGGGTATATTTAGGGAAGGTCATAACTGCAGTCTTGTTAATACACAAACTTTTGATCCAGGTGTTAGTTACATGGGTGAGTCTAGTTTGTGAAAATTCTGAGTTGTTCACTTATGATACATGCACTGTTCTCTATATTATACTTAAAAGAGGCACGATCTGCTTCCTACTATATAGAGAATAGGGTGAAGGAGGTTAAGAGTAGAGGTCGTCCCGGTTTTTACCCCTTTATTGTAACTTCTTTCTGGGATATATGCTTGATGTACAAGGTGTTTTATGCTACTGCGTGGTTTCTCAACCTGGGCACTACTGGTATTTGTGCTGGATAATTCTGTGGTGGTGGTTGTGATGGGGTTGTCCCGTGCATTGCGGGGTGTTTAGAAGCATCCCTGGTGCCCGTGCACTAGATGCCAGTAGTGGCCACACCTCCAGGCCTAATGATCAAATATGTCTCTTAACATTGCCAGATGTTCCCTGGGGAGTGAAATCTCCCCCAGCTGAGAACCACCCAACTGTGGTGATAACAATCTCTGATATTTATTGAGTGCTTTCTCTCAATAGGGAGAGTTAAGGGGTTTACAATTATTACCTCATTTATTCTAACCAACATCACTAAGAAGGTGCTATAATTTTCCTTGTTTTCTAGTGGAGGAAACAGGTAAGATATTTGAGGCATCTTTCCCAAGACATTGTAACCAGCTAACAGGTGACAAGGTCAGGATTTACACCCGGACAGTCCAACTTTATAGTGCGTGCGCTGTGCCATCCTGTCTGTCAGCTTCTTGACTCTTCACCTGACACATGATGGATGCTGCAAAGGTCATGCTCAGATTGAGAGAGATCTGCTAGGACCTTACCATTCCCACAGTGATACGTCTTCAGACCTTCTCATTCTTTAAAGTTACACGAAGTTAGGTTTCATATTTTTAAAAAGTACTATGAGACTCAAGCTTAATAACCAAGTTAATAGTGTGATTCACGAGTTACACCTTAATAAAACTTCAAGAGCTCACAGAGACCAATGTGATTATGGGACAAATTATTTCATTTATTTAAACAGAGGGGAAATATATTTTACAATTGCCTTGAGTTATATATTAAACTAGCTTCTGGCCCTTTAATTACAGACAAAGGTAGAACCACTATGAGAGACTCATGAATAAAGTGCCATCCACGCCTGAAAAGGCATTTCTGCAGGCTCCAGATTCAATGGAAAGCTCTCCCTTTGAAGCCCATTCCCTCCCCGATGTGTGCTTCTTTAAGAAGTATTTTTCTCTGGTGCCAACTAAATATGATCTAGAGTGCAAGAGAATCAAATATCAAAAAGCTTGCTTTAAATAAGCAATATAAGTAGAATGACCAAGAACTAATATTGCTGAATTCTAATATTTGTCACAAACTCACTTCATCTGGGGAAATCTGGTTACATGTTGGACTTACCATGCCTCAGTGACCGTTCTGTGAGCCTCCGAGTAGTGCATGCTGCCGTGCTGCCTTGAGTGTGGTTCTCTTCCCGGGCGCCGGTCTTCTCTAGGCAGCTGAATTGTGCTTGAAATGTTGGAAAGTTAGTTGTTTAGAATCGAAATGCATACCAAATAGAAATGTTCCTATAAATACTGGTTAGACTCCCAGGCCACCCAACGCCTCAAAGGAAAAAAAGGAAAAAAGGGCAGGAGAAGTAAACACGCCATGAACCATAGGCATAATGTGTTCTAGTAAGCAGGTGTGTGTGTGTCCATGTTACATATATAGATACACATAAAGGCACACACACATATGTATATATTCTTACTGAGATTAGATCCTATAATTTAAAATTTTTTGAAAGCTGTAAATTTGGAAAAATTATGTTTTAAAGCTTTCGTTTGTACAGTTTTTAAAGTTGGTAGCATTCTTTTATACATTTTTTAATTTAATTTTTTACTGAGAAATAATTGACAAATATCATTGTATAGATTTAAAGTGTACAGTGTGATAATCTGATATACATACACATTGTGGTAAGATTACCAAGGTCAAGATAATTAATATATCTATCACCTTACATAGTTAATTCTTTTTTTTTTTTTTTTTTTTGCATTTTTGGTTTTCTTTTAGTTATAGAAGTTTAAATTCATCATCAAGGAAATATACACCTTGGTTTTTAGAAAAGCTGCTTTAAGGACATTTTCGAATATGCCCTGCTAAAGCAATAGTTATACTCAGAGGGAAAGATTGGAAACAACTTGAAGTTAAACTTTTCTCATAATAATATGAAGTTTGTCTTTCCTGGAGGTGAACTTAAAATTCTGCCAGGCATGTCATTTTAGGAACTTGTATATCTTGCCGTGGAATTCAAAGAAATTAGGAGAAGAGGCAAACTCGGGGGTGCCTCCTATCAGAGGCGAGCACCTTGGTGAGGGACCAGGTCTGGAGAGTAGCTGTCGAAGTGCCATCCTCAGACCAGCATCTTAACATCACCTGGGAACTTGTTAGGACTGCAGAATCTCGGGCCTCAATCCAGGTCAGCATTTTCACAAGACGTCCAAGGACATGTGTGGACAGTAGAGTTTAAGAACTGGCACAAAGGACATTCCGTGTGGTAGAGGCTGCCTATGGAGTCCAGCAGCAGTCTTACTAGGATTCATATTTAAGATTTTCTTTTTCTTTTGGTTTTACTTTGTAAATTTTCTGTGTTCTGATACTTATTAAGTCTTCAGCTCCGTGGGGAGTTAAGGGGAGGACCTTGTCCATGTTTGGAAAAAAGGTGCTTCTAGTGAACATTCTTGGTTCTGATGTAACATCCATTTTCACTCTCTAACAATTCCCAGATTTATCTTTGTTCACTTCTCCTCAATACAGTCAGTGCACTTTGGGTGAAGCTGAACCTATTCTAGCTCAAGAGGTGGGTCCTGGTTGGTTCAGCCTACCAGGATATATTATTTCTTCGCCATATCCGTTGGTTCAAAGTTGGGTATTATCTTAATTGGTCTGGGTTTTTATAACAGAATACCATAGACTGGGTGGGCTAAAAACAACAGAAATTTATTTCTCACAGTTCCAGAGGCCAGAAAGTCCAAGATCAAGACAGCAGCACATTTGATGTCTGGTGAGAGCCCACTTTCTGGTTCATTGATGGTCTTCTTGCTGTGTCTTCATATGGCAGAAGGGGGAGGGGGCGCTCTCCACGGTCTCTTCTATAAGGGCACTAATCCCACTCATGAGGGCTCCCCCCCCTCATGAACTAATCACCTGCCAAAGGCACCACCTCCAAATACCATTATAGTGGAGATTAGGTTTCAAAATATGAATTTTGTGGGGACACAAACATTCATTCTATAGCAGATATGTAACTTAAGCCAAGCAGTCAGGGTGAATCTTGGTACTGTTCTTTGGAATGCTGGGTCACACACTCTCTTTCCTGTTTAAAAAGAATGAGGAAACATGTTATTGTTACTGGCAGACTTCCATGGCCGTGGGGGTCAAGGGGAGTGGGCATGGAGGAGAGTCAGACATAGGACGAAGCTAACACCCTGAAGGCAGAGGAAGACAGAACAAGAAATATGTACTTGATTCTGATTCATCAGTCCTGAAACCCTCCCTGTAGATGGACTTCCTGTTACAGAAGCTGACAAATCCCCTTTACTGTGTAAGACAGTTTGAGATGAGTTTTCTGTGACCTGCGGCATGAGGAGTCTTAAGAGATATAGTTTTACAGAAGGATTGGCATTAGCACGATTGGAGCCATGCTTGAAATACCAAGAGGCAACTGAAGAAGCGCAAACTAGCTGCCTGACTCCAGGGAGCTGGCTGACGGATCTGTGGAATGCATAAGCATTTCTTAGATTATCAAGAACTTTTGGGGAGGGCAACTTGGTAAAAGACAAATTCCCGTGTTTGAGCAAAAAGAAAATCGAGACTTTTTTTTTTTTTTAATCCCTAAAAGGATGTGTGATCTTTGAAAATTGGAAATATCTGGAAAAGTTAGGTCGTATATATGTGCACTACCTTGATTATGGAGTACTTGGCACACGTAAAGGAATGAATCAGACTTAAATTCATCTCATCCCCCAAATCTCCATACCCCATTGCAGCCTTAGCAACACTGGAAAAAGAAGTGTTAGTGAGATTAACTGGTTCCTACTGCTGCTGCTGTTTGTCCCAAGGCAGTAACTGATACCCATCATCTCTTTCCTCCATTACCTTTTCTAGGCTTCTTTCCCCTTTTCTAGCATTTCTACTGGTCTGGGTGGCTTGCATAGTGGAGTGACCCAGATTCTCATCCTCGAGGCTTCTGAGCTCTTGAATTTGTTTGTTTGTTTGTAGGTACTTTACCATTTATATTTAAAACTGGACATGAGAATACCAAGAGATGTCCCAGTGGCAAATATATTCCTCCCTGACTATATTTTATAGCAATGGCTCAACCTCCTATGGGAATGACTTTCTGTGCCTGCAGTTTACTGCCATGAAGATCCCAAATTATATGTGACGGCTTTAGCTTAATTTTAGTGGAATTTTTACTGTGTTTCCTGCTGAGAATATCTACTCTGAAAACCAGGATGTCTAGATCATAGAGCCTAAAGTTGCAGGGGCAGGAAGCACACATTCTCCACATGGGTCACCAGGTGTGAGTAGGAATGGAAACACTCCTACTTCTGCCTTTGATTCCCAAACCCATGAGGTCTGCCTGTTGGGAACACAGCACCATATCTGAGATGTTGGTTTAAGACATGCTTCATCCTGAAGGATGGTGCCCTGTCTTCACAGGGTGTCTTCTCCAACCTGGTGCCTGGGGTGAACCTTCAACAGGCCACGCTCTTTTCACCCAGCAGCTTCTGGATGGTGTGGTATATGGTAGGAATAGCAGATCCCATGGTCATGTGCCCATTGCCACACCTTATTTGCTATAAAACATTCCCTTTGTCAGGTATGATGTTATGTGGGAGTCCCATGATACTAGATCAGATACTTTATGAGACCTGAAAGAGTGATGGCGACTGAGCCACAGTAAATGAAAAATACAAATGCATATCCAGAATATAAGCCAATCCACATTCTTTCCAAGATGCCACCAGATGGCTGGCTGATACACAGGAGGAATTCAGCTCAGGTGGGGAGGGTGGGCCATAGTCTTGGTCTCTGTGGCTGGCAGGTCAGTCACCCACCAGCAGCAGCCTTGGTGAGAGGCAGCCCTTGCCGTTGAGCCTGTGCAGAGCCTCCACCTCAGCCGTCCTCGTTACTCTGCACTTGAGCCCATTGCTCAAGCACTGGGATGTCCAAGGGTGTCAGAGGCTGGCTGACGTCTACAGGCTGTATCATTCTGTCACCCTGATTGTGTCTCTGCAGTGGACATTGCTCTTTGCTCAACATGAATATGAGATACAAAGATGCTCACTCTTTGTGTTCATTCCCACTGAGTCATGCACGCCTCTTCCTTAGCACTCCTGTCTGCAGTCTTCCAGTATTTCCAGGT